>NC_071111.1:23697500-23997500 GCF_024256425.1 Clarias gariepinus
TATTCTGCAAAAGGTTCAGGGATTGGACTGAGGTAGAGTCGTTTTCTCTGATGAAACCCAATTCCGATCGTTTGGGGCATCAAAGGTGAGCGGTATCATCAGCGTAGCCGTGTCATGCTAACAGTAACGACAAACAGAGAAAAATATACTTGCTATAATACACACACACACTTTAAATGCTTTATGCATGTGCATCACTGCAGGGCTTATCTGTGTAGTTTAAACCCGTTTAGCCTTACTGTTCATACATACAGATTTCTCTCTCTCTCTCTCTTTCACACACACACACATTGGCAGACAATGCTGCACAATCTGACTCCAACAATCCACTTTAAGAATCCACTTTAAACTCCACTTTGACAGAAGAGTACTGCTGCTGTGTTTCTTCACCCTTCTGGACCTCAGTCACCTGAACACACACCTCATATCAGTTCATACTCCCTGTTTCAAATCATACCGCCGCTCTCATACACACATTTTGTAAATTCTGTTCCTGTGTAACTTACACTTCTATTTTGTAACTTAAGAGCCAGTTTACATTTTTATTTTACTGCAAATTTGATCTTTAGTTTAACTTGAATTTGTTTTTGCTCCTCAGTCATGGGCGTACACGATCTCTGGTCGATCCTGAGTCCGGTGCAGGTGTCTGTCCCGCTCTACAGTCTCACGGGAAAAACCCTGGCTGTGGATCTCAGTCTGTGGATCTGTGAAGCTCAGCACGTCCAAGGCATGATGGGCAAAGTCACCAAACCTCATCTGCGGTACGAGCGGCTTGTTCCTGCCTGCAGATTTTAGTTTCTGGTCTTGTTTCTTAAATATCACATGTTTAGATCTTTGCAAAAACTTCACCTGGTACACCTATCAATGCACTTAAAACTCAAAACTTCATTTAAATATGACTGCAGGTTATGCTGAGTTCTCGTCCTAACTGAAAGCTTGGAATGTTCTTGCAGCAATTTGTTTTTCCGTGCGTCTTCCCTGCTTCGGATGGGCATCAAGCTGGTTTTTGTCATGGAAGGAGAAGCTCCCAAGATCAAGGCAGAGACTATGAGCAAGAGAATCGAGACAGGGTTCAACGGCAGGAGAGCCGCCAAGAGCGCCCCGAAACCTGCAACCGCCAAAAACACCAGCAGGGGGCGCTTTAAAGCTATACTTAGAGAGGTAATGTTATGGGTGTGTTTTTCGACTCTCACCTTCTAGTGTGAGTGTGAGAGCATGTGTGTGTGTGTTTGTGCCATGCAGTGGTTTGGCACTTCGTCCATAAATCCAACAAAGGCTTAAAGCTCTCACAGTATGCTGTTTTCCAGACTGTAATCCGTTCTGCTCTTAGAATTCCCATCGAAGTCCTTCTGTATCCTTTTGCATTCCACATTCATCTCCTCTCATTTTTATCTGAGGTTATCTGTTTATCTGTACACGCTGACTAACTGAAACTTATATAATGGATCTTACTTATATAATGAATAAGTCAATTATCAAAAATCTCATAATCTCCTGTATCTGCTCGTGTGTGTTTCCTCTCAGTGTGCTGAGATGTTGGACTACATGGGTGTACCCTGGGTGTCTGCGGCGGGCGAAGCAGAGGCCATGTGTGCGTTTCTGGATGCGCAGGGTTTGGTGGACGGCTGCATTACCAGCGACGGCGACGCTTTCCTGTACGGCGCGCGGACTGTCTACAGAAACTTCAACATGAACACCAAGGTCCGGAGTTCAACACCGTGCAAATGTGGACGCGTTATGAAATACACGAATAGCAGAAAAATAACGAGTCGCACGCAAACCATTTGGCCATTTATCAACAATTGGGTTGCTTTTTTTTTTTTTTTTTAATAATGAGGTTAAATATGTATTATTGGAAATGAATAAGATTGAAATGATGTTTTATAATTTATTCCATAAAGTGCATATTAAAGCATAGAGCAAAGTTAATACATTATGTATACAGTAAAACTAGAAGCAAGGATTGTTATGCCATCACTGTATAACACTAATGAGGATTAAAATTTATCTATAGTGCTGTGCAAAAATCTTGAGCCACCGCTGATTCCTTCATATTAAATGATGCAGATTAATAAAAGATGGGAAGGGAACATTTTTTTATTGTGATAGACCCATAAAATCGGTTATTTGTGTATCAGCCTCAGCAGCGACCTCATTTCCCCTCTCGTCTGTTCCAACTCAGCATCACCAGTATACTAATCACTGGTCTGATCATCCGCACCTGTTTCTCACTGGTTCATGCCTTAAGTGACGTCACTGTGGGGCTTAACAAGCAGAAAACGTTCCTCTGAAACTGTTCAGGTCCAGAGAAACAAGCCGTCCAAACCTGCATGAAGTAAAGGTACAGGAAAGTAAAGGAAATGAGGGACAAAAAGGTCCTTCAGGAAGCCTGGAGGTCTATTCCTCTAGACTACATTTAAAATTCAAGAAAGTCTGGATTTTTGGAAGCAAAATATAAAGAAAATGTGGCCTCAAGACTTTTGCACAGTTCTGTATGTACTTATTTATCGTTCTCTCTCTCTGTCTCACATCAGGACCCTCAGATAGACTGCTATGAGATGTCCAGAGTAGAGACGAAGCTGGGTCTGAAGCGAGAGACACTCGTGGGCCTGGCTGTGCTCCTCGGCTGTGATTACATTCCTAAAGTATACATTTCTAAAGACTACACATTTATAACCATCAACATGTACATGATAGCCGTTTGAGATCAGGCTAAAGGCCTTTTTTTTGTTGTTGTGTGTCTGCAGGGTGTTCCAGGGGTCGGGAAAGAACAAGCACTAAAATTAATACACGGTTTAAAAGAAGTGACTCTTCTCCAAAAGTAGGTGTAGTGGATTTCGCTCTGATTTGTACAATTGTTTCGCAGAATTGTAAAATGATTAAGGAGACAGGACAGCGTGTTTGCCTTGTGCCTTTCTGAGTATACAGTATGAACATTCACATAATACCATTATGGCTGTGTGTGTGTGTGTGTGTGTGTGTGTGTGTGTGTGTGTGTGTGTGTTTTCTCATAGATTCAGCGAATGGGGGAAAACTGCTTTCGAGACTCAGGAGGTTGCTGTGAAAAAGGTCACCCACTGCCTGGTGTGTCGTCATCCTGGTGAGGTTCCCACTTGTACATACTGTACAGTATATTGTACATATAATTGTCGCAGTTTTGAAATTATGTTCCCAAACCAACAGGAGTTACCCAGATCATCATATAAACAGTATAATGAATTATAAGTGTTATAGATTGGTGTCAGATTAAAGGAAGAAGAATAGCATGTTGTCATGCTATGGTCTGAGTCCACTTATCTACTTGCACTGTGTTTGCAATATTATTTTATATTTCTTTAATTTGTCACCCATCTACATTGATTAAAACTTAAGATTTTGAAAGTGGCCCAATCAAAGTCCAGACTGAAATCTGGTTGAATCCTTAAACAGGTTATTTAGGCTCGAAAATGGCTAATTTAAAACAATTCCGCAAAGAAGAGCGGGCCAAAATTCCTCCGCAGTGATGTGAAGGACTCATTTCCGGTTATTGCAAACGCTTGATTGCAGTTGTTGTTGCCAAGGGTGGCACAACCGGTTATTAGGTTTAGGGGCCATTACTTTACTTTTACTTCATGCAGGTTTGGACAGCATGTTTCCCTTACTAAATGACATCATCATGTAAACTGCATTTTGTATTTACTCTGATTATCTTTGATGTGTAACAAATATGATGATAATATTCAGGATGGGGGCAAATACATTTTAATTCCAGCGTACATGACTTTAAACCTGGATCGTTACCTGGGAATCATTTATATCTTAAATAATAAACATGTCAATCATTATATTATTATTACACACCATCATACCATTATATTTCATATACAGCCTTTTCAGGTATCCTCTCTTTTCCTTGTTTTCTCCCGGACGCTGCAGGTTCAGCTAAAGCCCACGAGCGAGGCGGCTGTGTGTTTTGTGACAGTCAGAAGTTCTGTCAGCCTCAGGACTACGATCACGAGTGTCCCTGTGACTGGCACCGCACCGAGCACGCTCGCCAGGCCTCGGCTCTAGAATCACACATCAAAAAGTGAGTTATCTAGGATTTAGCACTGATTGAGAACAATATAACGAGTTAAGCAAACTGAAAATATGAAATTAGGATAAATACTGAAATTAAGCAACTGCTTCAATGTGTAACAATTAATGTACAAGGGTGGTTCGAAAGCATGAGGAATCATTTGCCCATAAACATATCAAGTGCTGTAATCAGAGCTGAAGGTCATGGAATAAAATCTTATATATATATATTTTTTTTTTAGAATATATATTTAATATATTTCATGTTTGATTTATTTTTTTACACGATCATTTCTAATAGGAAAACCCTGGCGTGTGACATGTTCCCCTTCACAGAGGTGAGTATAATACTTATATAATGTATCATACATATAGATCATTCATCATTACATTAGTAGCATATTAATGACTTTTCTTGTCTTTTAGATCATCAATGAATTTCTGATTTCAAAAGACAAACCTGTTAATAGCTTCAAAAGACGGAGACCCAACCTACTGCTCATGCAGGTCTGTCTGATTTGTCTGTTTTAAAACGTAATACTGACTACAGTTTAAATTACAGTTCATGAGTTTAACACACATCACTCTTTTATAATATCGATTACGTTTGTAATGCTTAGAAATACTAAAGCATGTAGAAGTGTACTTCTATACATGTATATTTTTATTGCTTGTTGTTCCTGTCAGAATTTTGCTCTGGACAAGATGGAGTGGCCCAAACATTACACCAGTGAGAAGGTTCTTGTGCTGATGACTTACACTGAGCTTATGAACAGAAGTCAAGGGACACAATCTGCCATGCAAATCCAACCCATTCGGTTTGTCCTGCACTTCAAATTTAAACTTGTTTTTTTCTTCCATTCCATTCAAATCATTCATTTTTTTTATATAAATTTGTCAGACACAATTGTCCTGGGATGACTAGACATTCAATCAAAAACAAACCTTAAATATAGTTGCGATCAACGATGAGCGGGCCCAAGCACCCTGGACGCAGGCATATACAGTAGAGGTGACTTACCAGTACCATTGCAACATCATTTTTAAATAGCATAAATAGCATGTCATAAAAAAAGCATCACACATTGATGTCACTTAACATGATGTCGCACAAAGTTATTAACCACTTTTTGGCACAAGTTTAAGGTTTAATGACCTGGATCCATCACATAGGCCCGGTTTCGTGGCGATCGTATACATTTTCTTAGAAAGAGTGTATCAAAATCCTAACATGTGATGTAAAAGTTGTTTAGCTCAATGAGCTCTAAATGTGTACCAGGTTTCGTGTGCCTACGTGCAAGCATGTATGAGCTATGCGGCAAAACCCTGTGTGAGATCCCCAGCCGCTCAGGTGGATTCCAACCTGTCTGCCAATTTTCATGATTTTTTGAGCATGTAAAGTCCCCCAAAAGCCCCAAATGCTGTAAAAATAAAAATAAAAAAAGGAAAATGGTATTTGTAGATTTTACAGTCGTCAAGCTAAATTTAGAATGTCCAACCTCTGACATATGGAGGGAAAAAAACAGTAAAAGCACTTCCTTTTGAACTTCCAGTGAAATTTCTTTTTTGGGAAGAAACGAGTTCAACATGGCTGTTCCAACACTCATCAGTTAATTATATAGTAATAGTTTAAAAGGGGGTGACACAGTGGCTTAGTGGTTAGCGCTGTCAGCTTCCATGTCCAGGGTCTGCGTTCGATTCCCATCTCGGGGTCTGTGTGCATGGAGTTTGCATGTTCTCCCCGTGCTTGCTGGGTTTCCTCCAGGTACTCTGGTTTCCTCCCACAGTCCAAAGATTAGGCTAATGGGCATTCTCAATGTGCCCCGTAGCGTGTGAACCCACATTAGATGGGTAAATCTATGACAACAACTATACAGATCCTGGTTTTGAGATATTCATGATGATCTGACAAAGTTTTTCTCCACTTTGCAAATTTGAAAATGATGTAATTACAATGAAAATTTCACCAAAAACATGTCGCCCAGTTTTATTAATGGAAACCTAATCAGTCATTTGGATTGCATTTGTTGCTACAGGATACACAAGCGGCGGATAAGGAACAGTGTCCCCTGCTTTGAAATCATATGGAGTAAACCAGGTGAGATCTTTCAAATCATAAACCTTAAATAAAGCATTTATGGTCAAATCCTGTTCTTTAAAAAAAAAAAAAAAACTAGTTAGCATGCAGGACGTCAGCCTTCAGCCAGCTTTACAGATTTAAAAATATTTATCTTCAGCCAGAGCTGTAAGTCTGTAGCTCTGGACGTGTGACATGCGTCACTGCTGCTCTTGTTAGTGTCTTGTTGTGAAAGCAGACGTGAAGGAGATTGCCGGTGTGATTTGTGAGTCGCAGGTGATGGAACAAATGTAGCGTCCTGACTAAGTGCTAAAGTCACTTCCTGTGGAAACTGTGAAGCTCTGCTCCTCGTGTCCTGCACACACCATCCTTAAAAAAAAAATAATCCTAAACTGAAGGAGAGCAGAATCACAATATAAACGATCTAATTGTCTTAGTAGTACCTGAGTGATTATTGCATGCATTTGACAAAAGTTCATCATCACTGTAAAAAAAAATCATAAAAATAGCTGTTTAGTTTGTTTATCTTTTCTCCTTATTTGTCTCGCAGATCATTACATATTTCCTGAAGAATCCCCTGAGGAGGATGTAGTCAGGACAGTGGAAGAGGAAAACCTGTTCACTGTGGCTTTCCCAGACATTGTCCAGCTCTTCCACAAGGAAACAACAGAGGCCAAGGACAACAAATTAAAGAGTATGTCCCTGTTTGTCCTACTTGCACACAGTCAGCAGATCAGAGACTCCACTCCAGCACACACACGTTCTCAATTTGGGGTTTGTTAATGCATTATTATGGGATGTGTACATTGTGGGTGGGTGCCAAAATTATTGGTACTTTTCATGAAAATGATTAAAATGTAATATATATTCAAAAAGGGGGTTGAATTATATCCCAGTATGTTTGAGCTCGAAATAACCCTGTTTTTACATGTTAAGGTGTAAGGAAAAAAAAGTATTGGCACCTCTACAGTTTTGTAAACGCTGCCCTGGTGAGAATAACAGCACTCAGCGTCTTTCTATAATGTCTAATCAAGTCAGATTTACCTGCAGAGCAATTTGAACATTGTTTACTTTGTATGGTTTGTATATGTAGACATGCTTCTTAAATACCCCAGGTGTTCAGTAGAGTTGAAGACTGAGAAAACTTTCTACCTACTGGGATAAGTGCATTAGTGTAGCGGGGGATTATATAGAGAAATATAAAGGAGTATTTACATTCATAACTGTCTTCTGTCATTATGGACATTCAAAGTCCTGGTTTGACTTGAACGCTCCTCGAAAAAGGGTCTTGGCTCTTGGATCCGTATTTGCATAATAATCCTCAGGGCTGTTCTAATAAACATTAAACAGAGAAATACTTTCTACTGTTGCATAAGTGGAAAATCATCCATTTTTCGTCAATTTTTTTTTTATAGTTTTGAAGAAAACTGTATGTCCTAAAGCATTAAAGAATTGTATCAAATCGTTTATCTCCTTTGCCGAGACATTAAACTAGTTAATTCATCAGTGAGCTGTTAGTGAATCAGTGAAGCTGCTGTGTCGCTGGTAAGCACTGACCCTGAGAATTTCTTGGGTGGTTAAGTAAATGTGCTTTTCCCTCTGTGAAGTGCCGGAGATCAAAGGCCGGAGCTGTGATTGTGACACCCGCCGGTGTTTGGCTCGCTAACCCCTCACACGTCCACAGCCAGATCCCAGCAGTCGTTCTGCACTCGAGCGCTTTGATTAACAGGAGGTGTTGCACAGGAGTCCCTGTCCATTTAACCTTCTTCAAACCTTCTTCCACCTTCTCTCTCGCTTACTATTAGTTCTGTTCCGGTGATTCCATGTCAATTTTATTTTTGGTTTTTATTTAGCCAGAAATAGCAATTTTAATCTTATCTGCATTGAAACTGACATTCCTATACAAATTCTGCATAGTTCATATTTATTTATTTATTTGCTATTTAGGGCAAACTGTTTGGGCACCACTCTAAAGGTTTTTATTCATTTATTTATTTATTTATTTATTTATTGTTTACCATTAACACTGAAATCATTTCAGATCAAAGTTTTTTTTTTCCTAATAAAAAGATCATTGTAATCATTAAAAAGTTATTAAAGGGAAAAAAAGTGGGCGTGGCATGCCACAAAGCCTGTGTGAAATAGTTGCACTTTCTCATACAGAAGTGGTCGGACACCGTGTGGTTCAAAAAAGTCCTGTGTTATGCATATTTAACATGGAACCAACTATTCCTTTTGTCCAAACATGCTCATTTTTTAACTTATTTATTTATTTATTTATTTATTTATTTATTTATGTCTGTCTCCCACAATCAACCCACCCAATCCTCATTTTAATGTTTCATGGACCTTCTATTGACTATTTCATGATGTAATATAGCGTTTATTCCTAAGATTTATGTTTTTTCAAACGGCTCAATAATAATTATAACATTTATGACAGTTGTGGATTGTACGAGTGCGCTCAGGTCAAAGCAGGACTTTTACATGTTCAGACTAACAGAACACACTTATGAGATTAATATATAGATAAAACCCCCGGCTACACTAATATGCACTTACTCAGCATTTCACTAGTACTTAGAAATGGCCCAAAAATGTAGAAAGGGCTTGAATCGAGTTCAGGACTGTACAGAGGATGTAGCAAAAACTCCCGTCTGAGTTCCTGTAATGTGTACGTGGTGCAGTTGGCAGCATGACTCAGTAGGTTATGTAACTAAATTATGTGACGTAGTGAACTCTTTTCTATTCTATTTTACTTCTATTTATTATTTTTATTTTAATCCTTACATTTTTATTTCTTTAATTTTATTTTCCTGTCTAATATATATGTATTTTTTTTCCTAATCTAACTTTTAGATAACCAAGAGCAATTTCTCTCTGGGATTAATAAAGTTCTTTGAATCTTGAATCTTGAATTACTCTCATATCAGTGTTCTGTTATTCTGCACAATCAAAAGTCCCGGTTTGACTTGAACGCCCCTCATAATTTCCATGGTCCTGTTTATTCTACATGGACTCTAGGTCGGTCCTCAGATCTACCTTTGAGAACTCTGTCCTGGTTGATTTAAATGATTGAAATTATTTATTCAAATTAATTATTTAAACCATTTTGTTTTTCATCCACGTGGCAGAAATTCTGCATTTTAAGCAGAAAACCAACAACTGGCATAACTACATTCTGTTATAAGCTAAGGCTGGTGTGAAGTTTACAAGAAAGCACTTTAAATAGAATTACCAAAGTTTTTAATGTATTTTGGCTTGCACGTAAGGTGCAGAAATATACTGTTGTCTCAGTTGGTGGTCTGTGAGTTAGTTTGAGAAAATATTGTAATTTATTCCACATTATTAAGTTATTTAAGTATATTTAGAATATGTAATATTAAAAATATATATATATTTAAGACTCTTATCTTTGTTTCTCTTCTACCACAGAAAAGAAACCCAAGGTGGCGAAAGAGAAGCCAGTCGTTTCTTCTGACGGAGTGTCCGATCTTTTTGCTCAGATGTCACTCAAAGGTTCTTCACCTCTCGACCCTCTCGTATCCTCAGGGAAAGACTTACAGACGATAACTGATGAAGAGTCTGATGCTGACAGCTGTTCTACTCCTACACTACCAGCTGCATCAAACCACACTACTAGCTGTCATGAAATCCCGTCTGTTTCCAGTTCCTGTCTACCAGAGGCTCTAGCTTCACCCTGTCACATGGGAACATTATCTGAGGCCCAGAGTTCCCTTTCAGTATCCGGAGCGATTGCAGAGCTCCAGTTGAGCAACATAGACTGGGATGCTTTGTCCTTTAACGCCGCCCCGTCTCCTCAGTCTCGGCACAGTAAAGCTGATCATCAACCAGCGAGCAAATCGGACAAAGGAAGCAGAACGGAAAGCTGTGGCTCGTCTGCAGAAGCTCCGTCAGAAGATTGTGTAGAAGTAGAGGCTCGACGGGATGACAGATTTCCGCTGATGGAAAGACTCCATTTGAGGAAGTGTTCCGGTTCTAGTGAAGAGAAGGACTCCAAGCATCAGAGTGTTGGATCTCAACTGAAATACACGTCAGGTTCAGGTCACAAGCCATTTTCTGAAAATCCTAAAGTACCGCCTCACTCACATTATCTGAAAGCAGCGCTTAAGGAAAAAACATTTAAAAAACCACCGCAGTCCAAACATGCGATCCCGGCCTCCGGGCCACCCAAGTACAAGTTTGTGAAACTGAAACACTCGAACAGAACGTCCAGTGATCCTGAGCAGACAAAGAAAGAGAGCGTGTGTAAGAAAAGTGTTTGTAAAGGACAAGGTCTCTCCAGTGACGACAGCGACGTGGAGAATCAGCTTCTAACCAAACAGCAAAGCAAACTCAAAGCCATCGTCAAGCCTAAATCACAGGCTGTACAAAAACCTGTCTTGGAACAACAACTTCTTAAACAGTCCAGATGTAATCAGGTTCCAGTTTCTGTAGAGTCAGACTCGACAACTCCTACTAAACAACCACACAACTCTGATTTCACAAGAACAAAGTCCGTCACACAGACAAAAAGTGATGATGATGATGATGATGATTCAGATGCTTCGATTTCTAGTCCTTTGCCACTAGCCGAGAGACTGAAACTTAAATTGAACAAATAAAACGAATGTCTTTGGTCATCGCTAATCAACCATGTGCCTGTTTTTAATAGTAATCGATTGCAACTGCATGTTTGTACCAAAAATGTGCGTTTTTAATAAAGCTTATGTTGCAAGTCAGGTTTGCCTATTAAATGCATGTTAAACATTTTCACATCTCTATGTCCGTCTGCTAATGAAGCCAATACACACTCATTAAAGCGATCATAAGCTACAGGTCCTCGCCTGTTAGATTTGAAGCAGGCCACGTGTCGGTTTTGTGACATGAAGTAACAGCCGGGTACTAATAAGGATGTTAGAAAAAAGAAGGCTTAAATGTGTCGCTTCCTTTTCCTCACCCAGATCTCTTAAACATGCCGCACTTTTATTACGCACTCAGTGTTGGTTTACCTTAGCCCATGTAGTGACATGTTGCACACCTTTTCAGACATGAAAGCTTTAAGAGGTCTGTTCGGGAAGAGCGTGTGGACAGCTGCAGTAATCACACTAGCTGTTGGGTGGTCAGATTTATTTTTGCCTAATTTTAGTTTAATGTTTTTTTTCTCTCTCTATATATATATATATATTTTTTTTTTTTTGCTGCAGACTCCAAAGTAGTTTATAGTTACCCAAAATATTATCATAATTATTATTAGTAGTAGTCATAGATAGATAGATAGATAGATAGATAGACAAACTGCATGATTTGACACAGTATTGTAAATGTGTTTTAAAAGGTAACGTCTTGAAGGTCCTAAAGGCTATATAGAAAATATATGAAATTTTTAACCAATGAAAAAAAAGTCATGTGAAAATGAAAGTCATTTTGTGGAAAAAAGGGTTAATTTGCCCTATGTATGAGGATTTCTGAGACACTGAATTGTCTCAATTTTTTTAAGTGTAGCAAAGATTGTAATTAATAGTAAAAGTACTAGTTAGTTTATTTTTTATTGCTTATTTTAACCAATTATACTGAAATAGGTATACTTCTATTATTATTATTATTGTTGTTGTTATTGTTGTTAGTAACAGTAGTAGATTAATACATCAGTATCTTAAAGTATTTAAAATTTAAATAAATAAGTTACTTTTGATGTTATTATTATTATTATTATTATTATTATTATATTAATAGTAATTAAAGTATATTCATGCTCTAAATACACAGTAGTTATTTAAAGCAATGTAATTAAAAAAGCTTAACTATTATTATTATTATTATTATAGAATATTGTTGTTTTTGGTATTGTTAATAGTATATGAGTATTTTATAATAAATAATGGTAGTACATTTTTTATTTATAAATCATAGTTATGTAAACCATCACAAGTATAATAGCTTACCTCCCACTGCTTTATAATAATAATAATTATTATTATTACAGTATTATTGTTGTTGTAAATTGTCTTCTTGTTGTTAATAGCATAGAAGTATTTTATAGTAAATAATTGTGGTATATTTTTATTAATAAATTAGTTATGTAAACCAATGAAATAAAAATTGCTTACCTCCTACTGCTTTATTATTGTTTATTAATTATTGTTGTTGTTGTTAATAGTATGTAAGTATTTTATAATAATTTATTGTAGTACAATTTAAAAAAAAAATAGTTATGTAAACCAAAAAAATTTAAATAGCTTACCTTCTACAGCTTTATTATTATTATTATTGTTATTATTATTATTATTATTATTATTATTATAGTATTAGTAAGAGTAGTAGTCGGAAAAGTAGTAGCAGTAATAGTGTAATTCATGTTTCTATGTTTAAATAAAGCATATCTTGATATTTTGGGATGTTAATGAGCCATGCCAGCATTTTTAGATCATGTATATTATTTATTAATACATAAATAAACCATCTGAAAGAATGAACTATGTTTTTTTTATAAGTTATATTTTGATGTTCTTACCCCACCACCTTTACCCATCAGCCTACATTTAAACAAAATCCACAAAATGAGTTTCACTTTTAATATGAATTTTAATGAAAATCCCTCCTTAGGGGAATCCGTGTTGAACGCTGCTCCCACCCCCTCATGTAAACCTGTGTCTGGTTTGTCTATCGCATTTCCCCGAGACGCATGATGATGAGGTTTAAAGTCACTTCTCACAAAAGGGAAATCTAATTATTTTCTTTTCTCAGCCGCATTAGCCGCTCATTCACACCTGGTCGACAACGAACCTGCTTCTCCTGACGAGAGAGAGGAAAAAAAAAGGAGAAGAAGTCGCACTTGTTGACACTTGAGCTTTCTTTGAACTTCACCAAAAGCTGTGAGCTCGTAAACCAGCCATGAGCCTGTGCTGGTATAAAACACACCCTCACCTCACCTGAGTGGACCCAACACACAAACTCACACAGATGGACGGTGCAGAGGTTAATCAGTTGACCGCTAAACTTCTGGTGCAGTGGGACTGGAGGACAGACACCCAACATTTCGAGGAGCAAAGCAACACCATGAGACATGGATATTCCTTACCTGCATCCTCTGGCTCTCCTTGCTCTCCGTGTTCTTCCTCATCATCATCCTCCTCCTCATCTTCTCCAGAGGCTCCGGGGGAAATTTTCTCGGATTATTCGTACCATGCCAGAAAGGCTGCGCAGACGTCGAAACCTTCTAGACCCAAGATGTCGACGAAGAGGCGCATGAAGGCGAGCGAGAGAGAGAAGATGCGCATGAGGAGTTTAGCTGAAGCTCTGCATCAGCTCCGGGATTACCTGCCTCCTGTCTACAGCCGCAGAGGACAACCACTGACCAAGATCCAGACTCTCAAGTACACCATCGAGTACATAAAGCAGCTGTCGGAAATCCTCAGCCAAGAATGAACCGACGCCGACTCTGACACAGAGATGTTCATGGACACTGGTCATTATTTTAATTCAGCTTGTATTTTGGGTGACTAAAAACGTTCTTTGTACAGAAATGTGCCACGTCCTGATGTAAATACTTCTTTTGGCACTTTTTTCTTTTTCTTTTTTACTATTGATGTGTTTAATAGTCAAATATTTCAAGACATTGATGATAAAATAAACCTTGTTTACTTAAACCATACATTTTATGTGAAGTTCATTTGTTTATTAAAACAATTGAATTGTTATTCATTTACTGAAATTAGCATAACGTATAATGAAATTATGTATGTGTCATTTTTAGAATAGACTAAATATTTTCTCATTGTGCAAAAGTACATGTACAAAGCCAATGAAATGCTCTTAGCATCTAAAATGGCCTATTTACATCAAGTAACAAATATAGAAAAATAAAGTTATGGATGTACATGGGTGTGAATATCTGTGCACGTAATGATTGTCCATTGGTGAAGACTTGTTAAGATGATGTTAAACATAAAAAACTGAATATACATATGCCCTTTTTTGGATGTCAGTACAGTAGTACAGTATATACAGAATAAACTTGGGTGAATTATACAATAGTGCAATTATAGCATCATAAATTATGAATAGTGCAAAGATGCATAGCGGATAAAAGAAGTGCAATGTAAAGTCAGGGAGACAGTGCATTAGTGTAGTGGTTATTACACCGTTATCAGCTGTTCTGTATGGTAATTTAAGTATACTTTAGCTTTATCTGTGAAATGCACTGGATCTCCATTTTCATTTTTAATAAGCAGAGTCTTCACTTAAATGGTGCATATATAATATTAGAGTCTTATAGCTAGCCTTTACAAACACCACCTCAGATTAGAGGCGTTATGAAGCTTCACAGAGCCAAAGTAACAGACACATCTCAATATCAACTGTTTAAAGGAGATTATTGCACATTTTCGATGCCTTCAGGATTGTTTTATAGTGTATGAAGAAATCAAAATCAGGAAAGACCAAGGAATTAAAAGGTGTGTCCAAACTTTTGACTGTATAACTCAAAATGTATAAGTGCCCTCCTCTAAGGTAAGGCATACTGTCTTCAGAAGAAAACATAACATATAAATATTATCATCCTGAATATGATTAAAATTATCCATCATAAAAAAAAGGTTTAAAAATTCTTTGTATATGGATGTGGATATTAAGAATGGGAATCACCAGGGATCACCTGATGCAATATTATCACAATACTCCGGAGCTGATGCGATTTGTATTGCGATTCTGTTGGTATCACAATTATATAGATATCCAGAACCAAGGTTTTGTTTGTTTGTTTGTTACAATCCTATACAACTTTCACAAATAATTTGTTCCTGCCACACAGGATATTTTGCTGCCTGCCATGGTGAGAATAGTTTAGAGTGCACCCCCGCAGGATTATAGAGGAACTGCAAAAAATTGCCACCTCAAATGCAAACATCCTTTAATAAAAAAAACATTTTTACAAAATGTCATTGTGGTGTCAAAAATTAGAATATGTCTTTGTGGAATTGTGGCCTTTTTCAAGTTCCAGGGTCCATGGTTTGATTTGTGCACTGGACTTAGCATGTGTGTGTGTGTGAGTGAGCGAATGCTTGTGTGCACTACGATGGACTGGCACTCCATCCAGGGTGTACTCTGCCTAGTGCCCCGGGTCTACTGGGATAGGCTCCAGGCCCCCCATGATCCTGATTTGGATAAATGCTATAGAGAATAAGATTTATATTTCATAATGTATCAGAAGTGATATTGCTCCAAGCAAAGATGATTTCTTCCTTGAGTGTAGAGATAGTTTCGGGACTATTCCAATAGACTTCTGACTTCAGAACAGCCCTTGGAAATAAAATTCAGTGGAGTTAGGTCTGGTTGTATTCAGTATTTTGTTGTATTCAGTATTTTTAGCTTCGAAGTAATATACATTTTCATATAAGGAAAAATGTCTATGGATCCAGAGTTAAGAGAAGCCCTAAATATAACAACTAATGCTGTATAATAATTACATAAAACTGCTTAAATTGACAACCAAATAACCTTAAAACACAGTATAGGTCAATGATGAATAAAAAATATGTGTTTTTTGGAAGCCTCGCTTGTGTGTGTTAACAGAGAAGTTACGGACATTTTATTACAGACATGAAATTTCCAATCATGGTCTTATTTATATTCTCATTTCATATTTTTTTATATTCCATATTTTGCTGTTTGATATATATCCTTTTTATATCTATTCTTTTTATACCTATATTTATTATATTTTTATTATATTTTATATATTTTTTATTTTATATATTTATCTTATTTTTTACTTTTTAGTGGCATTCATTGGGGAACAGCAAAAGAAGAATTTCATTGTACAGGGAAACATGTTTCTTTACTGTACATATGACACAACTTGAAACTTGAAATTAAACTGTGAATTTTTATTTTTTTTTAATTGTCAGGTAGAATGAAATTTATTACTATTTTTATAACATGTAGATTTAACCACTACTGGAATGTGGGAATGTTGGAACAGGTTGGAAGTGGAAACTGTAAAAACATTCTATGCAGCTGTGTGTGTACTGTGTGCAGCAGCATGGTGTCTTAGTGGTTAGTCCTGTCCAGGGTGTACCCCACCCTGTGTCTCCTGGGACAGGGTGCAGGGCCCTCATGACCCTGAATACAGCATAAAGTGGTATAGATGATGAGGGAGTGAGTGAATTTGCATTATTTAAGCCCTCATATGGGTGTGATGATCAGGCTAAATTGTGTATGACCTTTTTATATAATAATAATAATAATAATAATAATAGGGACAGATCAGGACTAATGAGGAATCACTCCATGCAGGAGGAATCACTCAAGACAGCAATTCGGCGCTACCTTGAACGCACCACTGTTTTGCCGTTAGCGCCAGTGCTAAGCGTTATCTTTTTACTTATTTTTTTAACAACTCGTGATATAATTCGTTTTTTTTTCTTTTAGCCAAAATATAACCAAAATTATTTCGACTGACTTATTTGGACTCCACAAGGTAATTTAACGCGCTAATTAATAAATATTTGCCTATGTGGGCTAAGGATATATCCATGGATTTGACTAAAGCTTGTTTCATTTAGCAGCAAATGAAGAAGAGAAATGCTTAAGAAACCCCACTTTTCGTGTAAAAAACGTGTCTAAAACATGTATTTCTTTCTCAGTAGCTGTAAGATAAGACAGGGCGGTGTGTGTGAGCGCGCGCGTGTGTGTTTAAAGCTTATTGTTTTCTCATGTTTAACCTTACATTCTTTGTAAACATTAGAAATTCCAGGTATTAGTGTTAATTTAAACAGATAAACAGATTTATTTATTTATTTATTTAGAAAGTATTTATTTATTTATCTAGGTTATGCTTTTACATTGATGCTATAATCTTGTCATCAAATTGTACATAATTTAATATACATTTGTGATCACTATTATGAGATACACTAATATGAGGGGGTGTCAAAAAGTTTCATGATCTGTTTACAAGCTCTGTTTTCTCATCGTACGCCCTTCCTTAGACTCCTGGCAGTAGAATTCACCATAGACAGTCTGGTCCCTGGGGACTAATTCTCAATGCACAATGCCACGAATGTCGAAAAAGACGATGGTCAAGTTGCGGACATTCCTCGCCTTTTTTGGTCGTGGAGATGATGGGCTCTTCCACTGTGAAGACAATTCCTTCGTCTCAGGGTCATACCCGCACAACCAAGTTTCGTCACCGATAATCATCCTCAATGTGAAGGACAGATGTTCCTTGTGCTCTTGGGTCAGCAGCTTGGGAGCAAAACTTGGCAGCAAGATGGTGCATGTTCAAATAACGTGACGATCGCCTGGACTGTTCCGTATGAGACACCGAAAATGGCAGCAATGTTGTGGATTGTTCTCCAACGATAATCATGCACAAGTTGCTGAATGGTTATAACATTTTCCGGCGATGAGCTTGTTGAAGGTTTCCCTGATCTCTCGTTGTCTTCAGCATTACAGCATCGCACTAAACGAAGCAGAATCCTGTCAAATGTCTACTGTATGTGACAGAATTGCCCAGCTTCACGCAGAATTTCACTTTCTCTCTTTGTTCTAACTTGCTGTCTATGATGAAATAGAAAAATAGCACTAGTTGCACAGCTCCTGATAAACACATGAGGATGTCTTTTGGCACACTGACTTATGAAGGTCGGTGCTCCTTGGGCCTGTGCGTGCTGCCTTGTGCTGTCATCTGTTCATGTGTTTCCAAACTGGTCTCCAAACATTTTAGTATCACCTCATACAAACTATATAAGAATTTATATAAACCACTGGTCTTCTTTATGTAGCACTGCCATATTGTTGTTAGGTGTTTGTGTACAATTATATCTCAAGAAAATGTCTTTCAGAATCAGGCGCTGTAGAGAACAGAGATTTGTACCCACACAAAAATTAAGTTTAATAGGTTTAAGTTCTGAGGTTGTTTTTTATGATTTGATTTCACTAAGCATTTAAGTTAGTAGAACTGTTTTTCCTAGATTCAGAGATGTTTTTTTTTTTGGTTAATTTCATTTAATAACTTGTTTTGATTAGTTTTATGATTAATTGTATTGTAGTTGTGTGCTTTATTTTGGGTGTTCATCAAATGGAGGATAATTCCCAAGAGCAGCTGGAAGAGTCTTCAGCGAAGACGGAGACTTCAAAGATGATAAATGAGTTAAAGACTGCTCCTGGATATAAATCAAGGCAGGTCACTTGATCATTAATTTTACCGTCATTGTTTAAGATTTAGCCTTAACAGTGTGACAGACTGGATCTCTGTTCATCCGGAGTCTGAGAATTGCAACCTGTATCTCTGCAGAGGTCATGGAGTCAGGGGGCGAGGCCGAGGCAACCACATGGGACGAGGACGAGAAGGACGTGAAACAATGATGAATGTTTTTGGGCCACAAGGTCGAGGAAGGGCCAGGAATCGTAATGGGTTCATGAATGGATTCGGACCAATTAGGTAATTTCAAGACATTATAAAATCTCACTGTTTGCACTTCATTCATGCTTGTAGAGTGGGATGTAAAATTGGATTTTCCCTGTTTAATGTGTTTTAGGAGGGGAAGAGGTAGATCACTACCATATATGAATATACAGGGAAGAAAACTAGGAAGAGCTGATGCTATGGGCATGTTTAGTGGACCACCTTCACTTCCTTCTTCTCCTCCTCTTCCTCCTCGTTTTCTTCCTCCACCTCTACCCATGCATCTAAGGGGACCTCACCCACCTATGCACAGGTACGTATCACCCTTAGTTTGCTAAAAGCAAACAAAGTATTATTGTTATTATTATTATTGTTATTATTATTATTGTTATTAGTAGTAGTAGTAGCAGTAGTAGTAGTAGAAGTAGTAGTAGTAATTACTGATAATAGATATTTCAATGTATTATATTAGAAAGAAAAGAAATGCAATAAAATCATAACATGAAAAAGCACAAAGAAAAATATTAAAATATAGGTCATTAAAACCTAAGAAGTACTTTGTTTAAAAGAACGGGCAAAGTGAACAGAAATACCATAGTAACCACCTAGATATGCCTTAGCAACCACATGGTATACCATAGCAACCAGCCAGCAACACCACAGCATCCAGGCGATATAGCCTAGCAACCACCAAGCAACACCCTAGCAATCATTTGGTATAATATAACCAGCATTTAGCAAAACACTAGCAACCTGAGGGTTTCCATAGAAATCACCTAGCAACACCATAGCAACCTGTGGAAATATTTGTGGCAAACATCTATCAAACAACTGTTACACCATATTAACCAACAACCAACACTCCGGTGATCATTAGGGTTAGGGTTAGCAACATAAAGCAGAATACTAGCAACAATTGGGTTTACCTAGCAACTAACTGAAATACATATCAACCGGCTAGCAACACCTTATCAACCAGTTGAAATACCATAGCAAGCACCTAGCAATGACCTAGCAACCAGATGAAATAGTACAGCAACCACCTAATACCGACTGGGTACTAGCATGTTATTAGGTGGTTGCTGTACTATTTCATATGGTTGTTAGGTCATTGCTAGGTGCTTGGTATGGTACAGTATTTCAACTGATTATTTGGTAGAAAAGTATATGTGATTGCTATACTTTTCCACCTAGTTTTGCTATACGTTTTCACCTAGCAACACTTTTGCAAACCGTTAAAATAGCACAGGAACCACCTAGAAACACCCTAGCAACTAGTTGAAATATTACAGCAACCACCTAGCAACCTTCTAGCAACCAGTTGTAATAGCACAGCAGCCACCTAGCAACACTCTAGCAACCAGTTAAAATAGCATAGCAGCCCCCTAGCAATGCCCCAGCAACCAGTTGAAATAACATAACAACCAGACTAGCAACACCCTAGCAACCAGGTGGAATACCAGAGCAACCAACTATCAACATTATACCAACCAGTTGAAATAGCATATCAACCACCTAATAACATTATAGCAACCAGTTAAAAAAATATAGCAACCTAGAAACTCCCTAGCAACCAGGTGAAATAGCATAGCAACCACCTAGCAACACCATAGCAACCAATTGAAATAGTATACTAACCACCTAGCAACGCTCTAGCAACCAACTGAAATAGTATACTGACCTCCTGGCAACGCCATAGTAACCAATTGGAAAGAGTAGCACCCACCTATCATCAACACAATAGCAACAATTTGAAATAGCATAGAAACCACCTAGCAACCAGCTGGGGACAGCATAGCAGTAGTTAATGCAGTTGCTCCTTCAGTGAGAGGAGCTTTAACAGGTAAGACATGTGCAGTGCTGTCATGTGTAGTGCAGTCCTAAAGAACAGAAAACACTTTTTTTTATAGGCATGGTCCACCTCCACCACCTCCACCACCCCCACCTGGGCATTCTCCTTTCAGAGGGTTTCCTCGACGTCCACGAGGACGAGGCATGATGCCCGTCGGCTCCCATCGCCCTTTTTACCCACGTGGGTAAGAACACTCTTTTCTTTTTCTCATTTTGAATCATCTTTTCCTCCTTTTTTCTTCCTGCCCTTTCGCACTAATTTGGCTCTACGTCTTTCTAAATGTAACATTTTGATGTGCTCCAAAAAGTACAATGCAGCAATGGCATTTAAAGTAAACTGCTTTTGTTTGCATTCAGAGCAACACATGAAACTGTTCTAGCTGCCATGAAGAATAATAATAGTTATAATAGTAATAATAAGAAGAAATATAATAATGCATGAATTCAAATTCTTTTTTAATACAGCAGGGGCCCTTTTTTGTAACCAGGTGTCAAGAAACCAAATGAATAATTTTATCCTTTCATGCAGCTACCTCAATGGACCACCTCCTCTTCCTCCTCCCTATCTGCCTCCTGGCAGAGGTCAGCGTTGGCCGGGGCCCCCTGCTGGCTGGAGGTTTTAAAGCAGCTTAGACTTATTGCGAAAAAAAAGCAGTTCTGAACATTACCGCCAGAATGTAACTACTAGAAAAGTTTTAGAAAATACCAGAACACTAAAATACTAGAAAATTAAAGCTAATCCAGTCCCTGATCAACACACTCCGTTTTTTTTCAGAGTATTAAAAGTAACCCGTGGCTTGTGTTTTAATTTTTTTTATTGTATAAATGAGCATTTAGTTTGCGTGGTGCTAACCTTGTAAGCCTTAATCGCTTTTTTTAAGTAAAAAAAAAAAGTTAAGTACATTTAAAGAAATGAGAGAGAAACCTATTAGCCCTAATGTAAAGGTAGCTTCATTTTCAAGACTCCTTGGGCTTTACAGACATATCCTTTTGTTTAATGTATATAGTTTCTTTTAATACTACACAGTATTATGAAAGTTGTACAGTATAGTCTTTTTTAAGGGAATAAATAAGTGTTTATGATTCAGAAGTTACACTTTATTTAATGAATGTGCAGATATTTTACGTAAAGTGGAATCATTGCTGTAAATTTCTTTCTATTTGTCTTTAGGTGACTAATTTAACATTATGCAGTACTGTGTTAAAATGTTCTTTTTATGACCCTCATTTTACACACTGTAACTGTGGATTTGTGAGAATTGTGTAAATGGGAGATAAGTTAACAGCTTTGAACATAGTCAAAATAAAGTTAAAACAAAATCACTCATTTTTTCCCTGTTTATTTAAACACAGTACATAAATGTTCATCTATTAAACTATGGAGTAAAAAGTATGAACGAAAAAAATGGACACTGATATCTAGAAAAAAAATATGTATTTCCCTAAGACTTTTTGTAAAATAAATAAATAAATAAAATATTTAATTGCATGTGAAACATGAGATAAAGGTAAAGTTTCTATGTGTCTTATAATATAGGATAATAGCTTATTGAGAAACGTGATACCTTAAAATAGTGTGGATTTAGATAAGGAAGAAGAAATCATGAAACGAACAAGCACTTCTAAAAGACGAAGCTGTTAAACTGAGTCCATAATACACAGAGTTTCTCTCTTTTTCTCTCTCTCTTTCTTTTTTTTCCTTTTTCACTTCATTAAAGCATAGACTAATTTCAGAGAAATTAGGCGTTGGGGGCATGCATGTCATAAGAACAACACTGTCTGTTATTTTAACCTTTCATTCATCTCTTTTTTGATTAAAGCCTGCTAAAGTGCATGACAATGTATGCAAAGGTGCAATATCTTTGGTGATGAAAACCTCCTCAGGAACGAGCATTTCGTTCAGTTCAGACAGACTGCACACATGTTTTTGAAATGAATTACCAATAAGGAATGTAAATAAATTAAAATGTAAATAAATTGAGATGTTACTTTTCCTTTTTACAAGTCCACTTATATAAACATTTACGTATATAGTTTTGTGTAAAGTAAGATTTGCTTTATTGCTTTATATGATTTTGATTATATGGATTGTATGCCACATACACCCATCAGCCATAACATTAAAACCACTGAGAGGGGATATTTATAACATTGATTATCTTGTTACAGCAGCACCTAGCTGTTACAGGGTGGGACATGAAGAGTCTGTAGTTGCAGTTGATGTGTTGAAAGCAGGAAAAATGGGCAAGTGTAAGAATCTGTGTGATTTGAACAAGGGCCAGATTGAGAAACTCCAAAAGAGCAGGTCTTGTGAGGTGTTCACAGTTTGTGGTGTTTAGTACTAAAGGAAATACATTCGTAACAGGGTCACTGACGCACATGGGATACGATGCAAAACGTCTGAACACACAGTGCATCACAGCTTGCTGTATCGCCACAGACCAGGCAGTGTGTCATAATGTGCTCTTACACATTACAAAAACTATGTTTGAGGAACATCATAAGAAGATTTCATGGTGTTGACACGACTTCCAATTTCTTTAAGCATCTGTAAAGCAAATAAGTACATCCTTGGAGGCTACTCCTTGTCAGATGATTTCCTAATATATTGGTGACAGATACTAAAGGACACCTCTTGTGGGTCTTGTGGTGTCCAGGCCTCGATGGGTCAGAGCTATTACGGTTCACAAGGTACATTATATCATATAGGTGGTTTTAATGTAATGTCTGATTGATGTATGTTAATAAAGATTATGAGACATGAGGATGACGTACTCTTCGTGAGGTCATTACATTTTGCAAACGATTAAGTGCTAAAATTATGCGTAGAAATATATTCATACAAAGAAACGCAGTGTAATCTCCATGACGGAAAGAAGCATCCTTCTTAGAATTCCACCGATGGCCAAGCGTCTGTCGACAGGTGTTGCACCTTTCTTCAGTTCTTTCACTCGCCTCTACGCTCGCTTACTTGGAGAGTCGAGTGCTTTTACTTCTGCTAGCTTTGCTGCTTTTGCTAGCGTGTGTGCTGTTGCTGCTGGACTGACTGTTGTTGTCCCCTGAAGGGGGACTTAGTCAACCTTTTGGAAGGCAATGGGACAATGGCGGAAGGAGACTCAACCCCGCTCTCTCCCTCTGCCCCGACGACGTGCCGTGACTCGCTCTCCGTCCCCTTCCCCAATAACCAAGGTGAGTCATCTTTGTGTCCAACAATCTCCACAAACCCCATACCCAGGTCATATAAGCACCATGAGACAGACACGTCAGTTACTTCCCAAACTTACAGTATAAAGTAAGAGAAAGGATCCATGTGATAAAAAGGAATGTATTTCTTGTTTGCTAATAGGTAGAACTCAGAGGCTGGGTGTGAACTTCACTAGATTGTGAGATTCTAAAGTTTTACTTCATACAATTACCATTTTAAATAAAATATATTAAATTCCAAACAGGCATATAAGGTTAGAATTAATTGTATGGAAAGTTCTGTACTGTAAAAAACCATTACAGGTGACCCCAGAACAGTTATTGCCACGTGTCCTAACACAGGCATGAGACACAAGTACCCCTGGATTTGCTGTAGAAAAAAAAACATTTTTGGAAGTAACATCTGATGAACCGCTGGTGCACTATTCTGCGGTTCAATCAATGCCAGTCAAAAGTTTGGATTTATTTTCTACATTCTAGAACAATACTGGACTATGAAATAACACATACGGCATTAATTAATTAAATAACAACAGTGGTTTTTTAACACATGAAGGTCAGCTGTTCAAGAAGAGTTTTGTCAGGTACATTTGTGAAATCTCATCAAGCAGGTCCCCCAGGTCAAATAAAACTAGAGCTGTATGATTTGTTTTAAAAATCACATTGCAATACATTGTGATTATGAATTTAAATACAATATTTAGATATTGAAGTACCAGTTGATATTCAGACTTCTATTTCTATAGACTGAAAGCAAAAAACGGAACTAGAAGTAGTTTTGTGAAGGCAAGTCTCATGTGCTGTGTGTTTATTCCTTTTTGAAATCCCCCCTTCACATCATGAACTTACTCGCTAAGTAATACGTGACAGCATCTGTGATTCTCTTGCCGTGATGCCTGCAAGCACTTCATATTAATTATTCATATAATATATTATATATTCAAAAAGCACCAACTTTTTATTTCCTGGTCACTAACACACACACCACCAGATTCAAACAACCAATACGCTGATGAATACAAATACAGTGTACAGTGTATATATATATATATAGTAAGCTTAGGTTCTTCACAATTTACGTTAGAATTTGCAAGGTGCCAAAATTAGTTCTGAAATAATTCAGTTGTATTATTTGATTCTTTGCAAACCTTTGTCAGTGGGGTGCTGGTTTTAAGGCTTCTTTTTGTTTTCTTGTTCTCAAAGTTAATCATTAGTTAAACCTTTAGCGTACAGGATACACCTTCCAATTAATCTTTTAGAGGCTGTATGTTATGATTAACATCATTACTGTTTTCCTGCCCCACCAAAATGTACAGTCATAAGCTGCTGCGCTCTACTTTACTGAAGGTTGTTTTAAGGTTTTTCATTTAAGCTTGTATAATTTTTTTCTCATATAAACCTTAATAAATATCCATACCTGTACAATACAAAGCGTGTAGTGAAATCAATTATTTTCTAACTACTAATCTACATTGCGACATTAAAGGTTTCTTGAAGGATCATTTTTATGTTATTAGTCTTCTGCACCTAAAAGGAACTTCACCCACAAACTTGTAATGCAAGGTCAGGCTTTAAGGTCAATTATTTACTTATTTATGTGAATTTGGTTTTTCTTCAGTTTTTAATAGAAAGAAATATTGGATTAATGAACAGTACAAACTTTCTACATTTCGAATGTATGACCATCCATTGCTTTTTGGTACATTTTTTTAATTTTAATAAAAAAAACATTTATGGCTCATTCTCACATTTTTCTGTTCTCTTTGTAATTACAATATTGACAATAAGAACATGTTTTCTCTATGCATATAAAATAATTTTTAAAAAATGTGCCTTTATACAGAACATGTATAAAGTAAAAAAAAAAAAAATCAGAGCCACATGAAATCCCTTTAATTTTTAATATTATTTTAAGTCATGGCTTAGACTTATAAATACACAGAACTAGACACATTTATATTCTTAAACACAGGCAAAAAATAAAATATTGTGAGATGAGAGTGCTGTTTTCTTCCTCTCCAGTATGCTGTAATGTTTGCAAAGCTTGGAGTAAACAGGTCCTCATTAGCTGGTTTCCTGTTGGCTCTCCTTATCCCAGATGGGTGTCTGAATATGTTCTGGAACTTTCTCTATAGCAGTCTGGAGGCAGAAATTTACAAAAATAAATAAATACATCACAGTCTGTTTACCTGATAATGTGTTAAAGGGTTCCTAACACAGTTCCAGTAATTTTAAATCTCCTTGGTTGTTTTCTTTGCTTGATAATATAATTATTTAACCCATCTGAAAGGGCAACATTTTTTTTGGTCCGGCAGGCAGTGTATAAACTAGGACATGTAATGTAAGCATGAACTGCTAGCTAAACAAGACCAAAAAGAAAAAAGAAAAAAAAGTGAACAGTGATATGTAGTTATATTTCGTTAAAATCTGATGCTAAAAGGTATACTTTCATTTACATGCATTTGAGGATTGATAGATAGAACACTGAAAAAGAGGAAGGAGGAAAAACGACTAATTGAAATAAAATCCAGATTCAGTACAAAAAAATGATATCAAATAAGGTGCGGGTTATTCATACTGTAAAGCGGAGACTTTTTTATATGCTGCAGTGCAAAAATGTCCAGATGACCAAGCAAAGGATGCTTTCTCATACACCTCATAGATTGGATTCAGTGAATCAGCACTGCACTAAATCTGACAGACTAAATCAGTCGGATGATTCCGATCAAATTGGAATCAAACGTGATTCAATTGGAATCGTATGCTATAAATCTACACCAGTATTCACTCCTGTTGCCGTGTAAGCAGAAACAGACATGGTTTCAATGTCGATTATGTGCTTTCCAAAAGAAGAAATGTGATCTTTAGTTACATTTGAGAAGTAGCTAAGCTTGGCGTTCATTGCTCTATTCTGCCCCCAATGGAACAACAGTGACCAGCTCTCCTGCAATCCACAGTCATCCAGCTCAGAGTAAACACAGAAATGTTTTTTCCACATAAGTTATAGTTCTGTGTTTTATTTTGTCCAGGCTCAAAAATACAGCAATCATATCAAACCAAATTCACATCTTTCTAGACACTTGTCTAGACAGAGCTGTTACATTTCTTATATAGCTTTAGACTCGTTACCTTGGTGACCTCCATGGCCACTCCCTCAGGCAGGTTGCGCTGGATGTACTCCAGATATGCCCGTGCAGTGGATCCTGTTATTCTGTCAATCTTAATCACACACACAAACACCCCTGTTCATGGACTGAACACTCATTTATCACTAAAAAAGTAAGTACTATTAAACTCCTATAGTTCCAAACTACATTATACTCACCTCGATGGCTCTGTAGTGTGTCCTCATTTCATACTGGACCCTATGTTTCTTGAAAATGTGCACCGACTTAAGGAGTGTGAGCCTCTCGATGTTTCTTGGCGGTTCAAAACTGTTAATGAAGCATTTTCACATTAGGCATGATTGATTTGTGCCATGCCCGGGAACAATCACTCCCCCTTCCCAAGCTCTCGCTGACAAGCGGTTACACGACGGTTCACAATATGTTTGCTCTCCGTTCTTGTCTGCGCTTACGCATTCATAATCTCTGATACAGCAGGTGGCAGTATACACCTATTTGGTTTGTGAGCCGCCATTAAACACATAATTGTGTTCTCACTGATCTAAATGAAGCAGACTTTTGGGTCAAGTGTTCTCGGAAACAATTCCTGGGGCCCCAATGTGAAAACACCCTTAATTACTCTAAGATACTCACACTTTCGTCAGGCTTAAGCCGAGCTCCTGGGCTGCCAATGTGGCAAAAAACTCATAACTGTCCAGAACCGTCTTATCGTGACCTTTAACCAACACGGTCAGCTTCTGATACAGCATGTCCGGCTCGTCCGTTACTGTGATCTACGGCAAACAGGGAGAAATACATCCAACAGTGATCGCTGTACAGATAGATAGAACAACCGCGATCCTGACAGTTTATAATGAAAGGTACTAATGCAACAGCTACATGTTATAAATGATAATGTACGTGGGACTTACAGGGGAAGAGTGTGACGTAGAAACATTTGCAGTGCTCAGGAAGGTTGCAGGAGTCACATTAATCCGGTGTCTATAGTAAAAAAAAAAAAAACCACACTCCGGACATTAATCACTGTTTACGTAAATACTTCGGCTTACTGCCTTTTGAGGATAAACAAAGATGTATTAGGAGTCAAAAATTATTTGCACTCTGGCTGTATAATTTATTTTAGCTAGCTTTTAGAAGAGACAAATATTTTTTTTTCAACATAATCTCCTTGATTTTCAATGCGCTTTGTCCATCTGCCAACAAGCTTTAATATTCCCTCATAAAAATTTTTTTATTCTGAGCTGCGAGCCACGACTGCACCACTGTCTCCACTTCATCAGAAGTGAATCTTCATCCTCGTAGGGCCGATTTTAGGGGACCATAAGGTGAAAGTCTGATAGAGCGACATCGGGACTATAGGGAGTTTGTGTCAACAGTGTGGGCAGAAGTGTAGGGCACTGGTGGCTCAGTGGTAGGTGTTTCGCCTGCCATGCAGAAGGCCCGGGTTCGATTCCTAGCCAGTGCCCAAACCCCAGCCACTGGATGCAGTGCCGGTCCCAAGCCCAGATAAAATGGGAGGGTTGTGTCAGGAAGTGCATCTGGTATAAAACCTGTGCCAAGGATTGGGTATTCCGCTGTGGCAAGCCCTTGTCGGGAGCAGCCGAAAGACCAACAACAAGTGTGAGCAGAAGTGCGTCCCCGCAAGACTTTACAAAGCCCCTGGATAGCAGTCCTCTGCGTTTGATCCAAATTTTAAGCTTCAGCTCTTCAGTAAGGGTCTTCCCGTCACGAGCACTATTGATTGTTGAATCTTTTTCCTGATAATGTTTTAAGACTGCACGTTAAGAAAACTGTAAGCGTTGATGAATTTTCCAGCTGATGGTTGATTTTTTTCTCAGTCGGTGATTGAGGATGTTTCCGTTCCATACTCTGCTGTTTACTCTCAGACTCGTAGTGATGAATCCATATCTCCGGAAACTTTTACGCTTCTTAGAGTATCATTTCAAATTTAGTTTGCAGATATTCAAATGCATAAGAATTCTGTTTATGCTCTTCAGGCAGTGACTGGGGCGAGAGTAGCCTTGAACGGAAAGCGCTGATAATCAGGACCGCGCAGCCTTTTAATATAACCGGGGTGCGGATAATTTTTGACTCACCCTCGTATTATGTCCAAAATCATGGACATAATACGAGGGCGAGTCAAAAATGATCCGTAATGACTAATTAGATTTTAATATCCACAAAGAATCAAAGCTCTAAGGAGCACATAGTGTGAGGTCCAGGAATTTCTTTATATCTCACCATTATTTATATTTACTTCTGACATTGTAGTATTTATGGATTTACTCTCAGTGTCCATTTTAATAGGAACACATGCAGAGTTATCCCATCAGCCAATCAGGTAACAGCAGAACATTGTATATCCCTGAGAGTCTCTTGTTTAAGAAGAGTGATGAGTCATACCGTGATGAAGCTGGACATGGAGAAGTTGTGGACACACACCGCGGGACAGCAGCCTAAGACACACAGCACTAGTTAGACTTTATTCTTCACTCTACAGCACGCTATGAAAGTCCCGTCACGACGTACACAAACAACACCATAACCCTACAGCAGCGTGTCTCATTCATTAACCTCACAGACTGATGTACCTTTAGGGAGAGAGTTCGTACCGCCTTTGACAGGAGTCCTACACCGGACAGTGTGCGTACGGACGCCGCCATCTTCAACACCACCGGAAGTGGAACGCAGAAGGAGCTCTTAACACGCAGCATCATCAGCGCCACCTGGCGGTCTGGAGAACATAACCGACATAGTTGTGCTTTTAATTAACGCCCATATTTCTCATAAATATGTCCTCGTTACTCCTGAATGACATACGTGTACGCGTAACTGTAGTTTATCTTTAGCAGTTTCATATATACTCACTAAGTTTTATTTGATTTTTAAAAAATAAAAATAAAATTATTTCGTAGGCATTTTACGTTTCCAGCCCTCTAGCCACGCCTACAAAACTCCATAAAAGGTAAAAGCCCGCTTGGATTTTTTTAAAAATGTGTATAGTATGCATTTAGCCACGCCTACAAAACTCCATAAAAGGTAAATCAAATTCAAATTCAAATTTTATTTGTCACATACACAAACATACACAGTACGAAATGTAGTGAAATGCATTATACGACTGCCATTGACCCTAAAAGAGAATTAAAGTTCACAAAAAGAAATAAATATGAATAAAAGAAATACGATAGAAATTAAATAAAAAATTAAATTAAACTAGGAAAAATAGAACCCGCTTTTACCTTTTATGGAGTTTTGTAGGCGTGGCTAAATGCATACTGTACACATTTTTAAAAAATCCAGCATGGACTAGCATGATTTATATGCTGGGCCAACAGCAAGGTTTTGTTAGTTAAAATTGGTTACCATTTTAGCTCACTATCTTGTATTTTTTTACATACGAGAGACAAAAATATTAAAAACATGTAAAGACATAATTTTACATTTATTAAACATCTGCTGGGTTGTCTAAAAACACAACGCAAACCTTCACTTAAAAAGTAAACAATGGAAATCATTTAAACTGAAAGAAACAAAAAAAACCAGCACAGACCATCACAGATGGTGACCAGCTTGACCAGCAATTATATCAGCATATGTTGTGTTTTGGTGCTGGTAAGGTGTGTATTAGGAACTCACTTTCAGTAATAACTTTGTTCTGGTCAGAATAATAGTGTGCACCCTGTCCAGGGTGTACCCCGCCTCGTGCCCCAAGCCTCCTGGGATAGGCTCCAGGCCCCTCGCGAGCCTGAATACAGGATAAAGCAGTAATGACGATGAGTGAGTGAGATTAATACTGTGTGTAATGTACTTGCTGAGTCATTGCTATACCGAATTAAAAGTGGGAATTAATCCAGGACACTGGAGGTGCAAGGGGTCAGTGCTAAACACTACACCATCGTGCTTCCATGTGATGTACTGAATATTTTGAATTCAATTGAACATAAATGGAATATATGTAGATTAATAAATGTTTAGATTTATATAATACATTTACAGTATCTATTTACATGAAGAGACCAAAGGTGACTGTGGCAAGGAAAAAAATCCTGACATTTCTTGAGAAAGAAACCAAACTCAATCCTCATTATTACATAAGGTATAAAGTGCAATTATATAACAGGAAATGTGTTTAAGTTAACATAAAGTCTATTCTGTTGAGGTTACTAACTGATAAGGTTACTGAAGGAGACTTTTGCCTCATTATGGAAACATACTGGACCTGACATCACTAACTGGTGGACCGTGGACTGGATCTGGACCGAATGACTGTTCTATCCAGACCTTGATGCTTTCCTAATGAATGAGAATAATTAATATAGCAGTAATTTATTGCTTTTTCTCTCGAGGTGGCCGTGGCTATACCTGTCACTTAACAGAGCCAATCAACAGCATAGTGTACTGTGTACAGACAGAATGTGCGGAAGAAACAAAATCAAAAGAGGGACACAGTATGACTTCAAGAGAAGGAAAGTAGATCATAAAAACTAAACCTTTAAAGATGAATGGACAGATTAAAGTATGTTTATTCTTCCTGCGGGAAGGTTAAAACCAGGTGGTTTCATATGTTCCAGAACCATGGCGCTAATAAAAAGCAGTTGTGTGAAACATAACTATGAGACAAAACACTGGTCGTTAGAGCAAAAATATGAGATCATTTAAAATACCCGAACTGAGAGCCCAGTATGACGGAGCAATCAGAGTCAATAAACAACATGCAAATGAAGATTCACTAAAGACTGATTAAAGATTGTTGTTTTTATTCCAAACAAACACAAGTAAATATTCAAGGCCATCAAAGTTGTCCATGAAATTGTCCACAGGTTTAATGTAATTGGTGAAAATTGACAATAAATTGATATTGAAATGCTATGGTAATGTTTAATTGCCTATTTAAAAACGTATACTGCATATACTGAATAAAGAGTTGAATCCTAACACAAATATGAAATTCAGACCCTGACTCAAAGTAAATTTTATTGAGCAGACATTCTTAAACTTTAATTCAGTACCACTCATAATAAAAATACAAGTTTGATTTTATATTGATCTGGAAACAACAATCAATCAATCAATAACTATCAATGTTATAAATATACAATTATTCTTTTTGATATATTTTAGAAATTTAAATTAAACATAACCGGCAGCATTGTTTTCTTTTAAAAGAAGTCCAGACCTCTGGAATCTGAGACACTTCACAAGAATCTTCCAATCAGCCAGGAATTCTGTGGTGCATTTTTGTTACCAATGAGAACCAGATGTCCAGGTTGGAGGTTCAGCCTCATCCTGAGTTATTTTGATGCTTCTGCAGGAAATTTATCTTCTGCAGAAAAGTGTTGAAATATTACCTAAAGCATTGATCTTTACCGGATTATACAAAAACAGTAAGGAACGAGTTTGTTTTTGTGATCTTTACAGTGGAGTGAGGGAACTAATCTAAGAAATACTTCAAAAGAATATTAGTTAGTCCTTCTATCAGTTAGTTCCAGTTGAGTAATCTGGCAGAAAAACAACCTATAAGTGGTGATAATTGATGGTAACACCAGTGGGGTGTATCACTCCGCATCACAGGTGTTCTAAAATTGTTATTTAGACTAAATGGGTAGAGTTAGGTCTGTACTGTCAGCAATACTGAGGAGGAAGCACCTACAGTATAGGCCCAAACCTACTTTTAAAACCAGTCACGGAAACATTTTCAGCAAGAACATAATCTCATTCTCACGGCTGTTCACCACCTCCATGGTTTTATTCTCTTCACCACATTTTGCAAGAATTCCATCAGTCATGGAAGGATGTGCATTGGTGGAGCAGGATGTGCTCTTGTTCTGAATATCAGCATGGCTCTGATATCTTCAGTACATGGTCTGTGCCCTCGTCCCTACACCTGCTTCACAGCCGTGCAGATATTCAATACAACAGCACTCTCTCGCATGTGATATTGCTTAATTAGCATAAATTATTCCATTTATATCTTTAAGTGATGCTGAAAGAAAAGTGATCACTACTGTATATTATTTTTTCCCCTAGCCTTGCTCAAGAAATAAACTTGTGATTAAACCTCAATTTTTTTTTCAGCATAAAAATAATGTGTCCTTTGATTAACGATTAAAAAAAAAGTCTTAATTTAAATGTGCTGATTAATGAGCTACCGAATGCCACATGGGTTTTCATTTTGTACACCTCAGAAGCTTCATATTATATCCAATTTTAAAAGAAATACTTGGACATAGATCTTAACTGCAGTAGAGTAGAATTCATCGCCAGACAAAAAGCACAAAGGCAAAGTCAGCTCTTTATAAAAGTATTTATAACCATGTGTGCATACAGATTATTAACATTTTCCCCATAATGTAACTACAAGAATGACAGCAGTTGTTATTTATTTCTCTTAATGATAGCTAATGTGTCTCTTAAACAGTGTCAGGAAATCAATAGTGCCAAGCAAAATACATTTAAAACTCTCCGTATATGGGACATACACACTCTTACAGTATCTGTCCTGTTTAAACAAAACAGTTTTAATAACTAATTTTATTTTCCCCGTCCAGCTGATCCCACAGATGACATTCCTTCCATCTGAACTGTTTCCATATTTGGTCAAAGTATCTTAAATTGTCAAATAAATTAATCTGTTTCAACAGAGACCTTCGTACATGGTACTTACTAGATAATGAGCACATTTTCCATGATTTATTAACGATCATTTACAAACTGTGATAAACTTCTAAGCACTGTGACACAGGTTTTCTTGTGCCTCGAAGTAGTTTCTTTACACTTTTTAACATCTCACATCACACTGCGAACGCTGATGGACAAATATAAATAAATAATTTATATACTATATGCCTCTTTTTTATTATATTATTTAGGTATCAATAAGAAGATTAAAAGAATATTTTCCTAGTGTCGGTAGAATATTTAGCAAAACCTTTAAGCCAAAAAAAACCCAAAAAACTTACATTTATTTACCTTTTGTTTGCCAGGATTTTTTTCCCTGTTGTCTAAAAATTAGTTTTTTTGTCTTTTTAAAAATGAGCTATATTTTAAAGATAATCCTCTATCCTCTACACACACACACACACACACACATATTGCGTTTGTATTTGAGGTTCGAGCGAGTGATGACCTCAACAGTCAAACAACCTTTAACTTCTCACAGCGACCCAGAATTAGGACCAGCATCACTGACGTTTCACAAATATTTCAGTATAAACATAGTTAATGTGTCTCGGGGGTTTTTTGTCTTTTTTTCATGTTGTAATCAGTCTATAAATGGTCTATTATTGTAAGTTGTGTGAACCACTTGAGGCCGTTATATTATCATTAAAAAGGTCATGTTATTCTTACGGTATGACCAGTGGCGTTCGGTCAATAAGGGGCGCCGGGGCGCCGCCCCCTTAAAGTTAGGCAGAGAAGAATGCTACTTTAACATGTAATTATTTACCATAATAATTATTTACTTAAATAATGAAATAAAGTAATTTAGTTACAATATTCTGCTGTTTTACTTAATTTAATTAATTTACAATTAAAATAAAAAAATCTAAACTGTATTTCCGTAATCTAAACTGTATTACTTATTTAAATGTGTGTACTGAGGCGCTTTAGAAACAAGTGTCTATGTAGGCACGTACATTTTTTGAAAAGCATGTGATTTGAGCCTGAGGTCTAATTGAATTTTTATAAATCATCCTTGGGGTGCAGCTCTGTGCGTCCTGAACCCTCCTACTTTTGTTCTTAGCGAATCAATATTGTTTTTATTAACATTTGTGCTCATGTGATTGGACCATTCTCAACGAGTCTTATAAATGGTTAGTAAATTGTTCGTTAATGTATTGAATAGTGATTGATGTGGAAGCCAGATAAATATGAGAGGAAATTCTGTCATTTCTTGGCTAAAATACCCCTTCGCAAGGCGATCGGACGAAGAAAGAAAAAAAGTTAAAGAGCTTGGACCAGATCGACCTGATCTTCTGATTAAGCAGAAATTAAGTGATTGCGGCCGAGCTTAAATTCAGTGCTTTTCCAGCACCCCTTATGGCTATTTACAGGCAATTATTAAAAGTTTAATTTAAATTTTGTTTTTGTCTTTACCTGCTGGTCCTTATGCGCAGCCAGTCTTGATTTTTTTTTTTCAGCGATTTGTGTTGCATTGGCTTTTCATTTTTTTGGTTGTAAGCCTGATGATGATCCTATCATCAGTTTCCTGGTGTATAGTTAATGATCAGTGTTGTTCGGTTCAGTGGTCATAATGTTATAACTGATCGGTGTATATGCTGACTTGTTGAAAACTGGATTTAAAGCGGAACAATTATAAACGACTGACATTTTTTGTTTGGTGCTTCCTAAATAGTTACACTTTTATATTTTATCCCCATTGTCTTTCGTTCTTTTTTTTTTTCCTTCCTTTTTTTCTTTTTTTCTTTCTTTCTTATTGAACCATCTCCTTAGAGAAGACATGAAGTACATATTTGGTAAAATAAATACACAAAACAACTGTCCTGAATTAAAACCCATAAATATGAGGCATCTATTACTAGCTAGTGAATAGAGCACGAGGCTTGATTTGACCTGTGGATAACTGGAACTGATATGTTACTGGAAACATATACAGACATATAAAAAAGACATTTTCTTGAGGTTATACAGCTTTCTCCTGATGAGGATCACTTTAGGGATGACAATCATATCAGGCCATTTTGTGTGGCTGGAGCTCATACTTGGTTCGGTCATCGTCGTGTGAGATGCCCGCGACTGACGACCGCATGTTGATTTTATGCCACAGGAACAAGGCCACAATCACAGCAGCCAGCTGATAGGAGACATAAATCAAATCCAGATTAGCATGTTATTCTGCAAATAAAATAAAAAAAATTCACTACAGTTTTTTTTTTCTATGATATATTCTTGTCTAACCATGATAGTTGCTAAGGTAAAGACTATTCCGAAGAGGATCCTCAAGGTGTTCTTCACATGTTTCATTAAGACCGGGCTGCAATTCTGATGAAGACAAGACGAAGTTAAATTCCTATTGGAATTACTTTCTTTTTTTAGCACATGAGAATGAAGGGAGAATCTGCAAAAGTATCTTTAAGCTCTTACCGCCTTATAAACATAGCGCATCGGTTTCTGATTTGTCTTGGGGTTAGTGCCAGGGTCCTTCTTTTCCTGAGTAAAGAAAACAGCAACAGAGTCCTGGGTTCAGCAAACTGCAAACACTTGACAGCCTGAAATCTTCTCTACTACTGATCCAAAAATGTACCAACTCCTGATAGTGATAATCATATATTTCCAATGTACCAATATACTGAATAATTTTATCCAAAAGTTTTGTAGTCTCATTAGGTGGCATTAACTAGGGTTACCCTGTTGACCCTGGCACCCTGCTTTAATTTTCTTACGTGACGTGCGAGCATACCTTAATGCTTTGATAAATTGGTGGACTGGCAACACATTTATCTTCTTTGTCCGTGTAGTTTTGAGGACAGTCACATGAAGCGGGTGTCTGATCTTTCCAATCGCTGTAATGTAACAGACCACAGCACTCAGCCTGGTAACAAAAAGGGAGACAAAGTGTGTTACACAAAAACCTACACACTGGGTAAAAATGAATATGGATAAGGATTGAAGAAGCTATCTAATCTGACACACAAAAACAAATGTTATATGAAGCAGTTCTCTCAGTCGGTGCAGTGTATAAAATCATGCAGGAGCTTAAGTTAATCTGATGTAGTTCACATCAAAGCATTTTTAGACATCTTTTGTGTCACTATGTTGTAATAAATACAGTGGACACTCGGCTTACGAATGCCCCATCTCGCGAATTTAAATTTCCCACGACGTACGGTATAAGCGCCCGAACCGAGCGTGGGCTTGCGTCTTTGTTGCTTGTACAGTATGCACGACTTGCGCATAAGTTGTGTGCAAATGCGGGAGCCATTCAAAACTTGTTTGCAGCAGTGTGTCATGTTTGCATCTTTTTCACGCATGCGTAAAAGCCATGAAATGTAAGTTCACATTTTTTTGTGTTTTTTTTTTTTATTTATTTTATGCAAAATTTTGTAAAGACATAGCACCATGGGTCCCAAGAATGTTAGTAAGGATGGTAGCTAAAAGAAAAGAAAACCACTTTTAGTTTTGTTTTTAAAACTTTTTGCCAAGAGGGAATTATAAATTAAGGTTAAGTGAGGTTTAATGCCTTTTTATTTCATATTTTTCTTTATTTACATACCTTTTCTAAACGTTTTGATTGTTTTTATATGCAAATATATGATTATAGTGTTAGTAATATTGGTATAGTGGTGGTAAAATTGGTTATATCTGTGTTACGTGGTGCAGGTTTGAGAACCGCACCAGGGAATATAATAATACTTAAAAACTAGTATTACTGATCCCTTATACACGGCTTTTGAGGGGGGTCAGCGAAATAGGAGAATGTAGAGTAAGAGTGCTTATGACATGCAGAGAAAGACCTTTCCATTCCGAGATAGCTATGGTTTATTAATTAGTTGGCGAACTGAAAAGAAACTAAGGAAAACTGAGAGCAAAATACAAACTTTGCTAAAACTTCGACTTCGCTGGACAAGTCCACGATCAAACACATAGAATCAGACATCAGGGCTTATGTCTGATCCTAAGTGTTTTTAATTTTATTTTAGAGCAAGCGAACATACCAATGGGACTGCGTGTTGCTCTTTCTCTCTCTCTCTACGTCGCCAAGTGCTTATTAGACATTGGCTGGGTCTTTGCCTCTGTCTTTTCTTCATGCTTGATGCGCTCTTAAGGCCATAATATCATACCGGATGCTACCTAATGTTCTCTTGATCTGCGCAGGTATTTGTAAGCCTTAAATAAACCTGCCGATAGCATCTGTGGCAGCGTCACCTAGCAACCACGCATCTAAATAACCACAAATCTGTCTGTGCAGGGCTCTGCAGTATAGCCACCTGCAGATCTGCCCGAACAGTGCACAGTGTTCTCTCTTGTGGATCTGCCTGCGTCATTACAATTGGTAATATTTTGGGTGGCTGGAACGAATTATCTGGATTTACATTATTTCCAATGGGAAAAAACGTTTCACAATATGAAATTTTGCCTTAAGACCTCGCCTCCGGAACAAATTTAATTTGTAATGCCGATTTTCCACTGTATATACAGGCGTCAACTAGGCAATATAATAAATTGAATTTCATTTCATTTTTTACCAACCATTTAAACATGAATGAGCAAAAAATGTAGAAAACGCGTCATATAAGATACATCATCATGTGTTTTTATTGATGTTTTTATTGCATTTGGCGAGATCAACATTTTGTTTTCAACCCTTCCCTTGTTGTTCTAGCCTTCCCCATCGAGGTTTCAGTACCTGTGCTTCCGTATAATCAGATCCTTAATGACTGTGCTCGGCACAGTTGTAAAAAGTGGTTCCTTGTGTTACTATAGCAATCCCGTTCGCTGTTGCTTTTTTCTTTCTGTGTATGTGAACATCCCAGAAGGTAAGGAACACCCAAACCATCCTATCTAGTCTTAGTGATGTCACAAATGAGCAGGTGGACATGATTTTTTTTTTTCAGACCACCACACATACAGTTTGATCTATTCAAACTTAGGGCTTAAATTCATTCGGAATTTAAAAATACAACAGAAATATCAACCGGGTGCTTACCTGCCGTTGTAGTTTGTCGAGCTCATTATGGAAGACCTCGTCTGTGTTATATAGTGAAGTCATGTTTCTAAAACTGTCTTCAATTTTCTTCTCTACCTGAACAAACACGAGCAACACTCATGATAAGACGGGGCTGCTCTTACTTTAAAGCAGTGAAAATACAGTACAGTTTTGAAATATTCGAGTCTCTGGAGCGTACCTGTGGCTGTTTGAGAATGGCTATGATTGTCAGGGCCAAGAGGACGATGAATTTAATAGTCATGAATATGCTGTACTGTGGAGAGAAAGGGGAGAGCACAAAAGACTTAAACAAATCACAGATAAGAACTTGTGATCAGTGTTAGAACAAATTGCAGTATTGTGAAAGAGTTATACTTAGGAGAACATATTTATACAGTGATACCATAAGACAAGTACAGTACCAGTCAAAAGTATGCCGTCTTCCTAACGGCTCTAATCTGAGGTGCTGGTTGTTAATTAGTGATTTCTGAGGCTGGTGACTCTAAATAAACTTCTCCTTTGCAGCAGAGGTACGTTTTGGTCTTGCTTTCCTGGAAGGGTCTTCATAAGAGGCAGTTTCATCATGGTGCTTGATGGGTTTTGCAAATGACGATACTGCTCTTGCAAGAACTGTTCCAGATGACGTTCAGCTGACCGCCGTGTCTTAAAATAACAACTGACTGTCGTTGTTGTTGTTGTTGTTATGTTACTTAATTACTTAATACCATATTTGTCATTTTATTGTTTTTGTTTTTTTTAAGAAAAAAAAATTGTTCTAAAATGTAGAAAAATAAATCCAAACTTGTGCCCAAACTTTTGACTGGTACTGGACTGCATTATTAATAAGCACTATGTTGCTTCAGAGAGAAGTTGATGTTTTCTTGATGAGTTATTTTCTTAAGATTACGACCTGAAAGAAACAGGATGTTTGAAACTCTCGTGACATATTTATGGCGTGTCTCTCAAGTGTGTGGAGCTGCCAAGAAACCCAACAAGCTAAAAAATGATAAAGGGATGTCCTAAGCTCCTTTACAATGTTTGGCTGTTTTGGAGTTTGGAGGACAGCTGTGCACAAATCTGCTGCTGCCATTTCCTGAAGATCTCTCTAGTTTGGTTAAGTTTAATGCTAATCAATCGATTTTATGCCTTCATTCGATTGTATGCATTCTTTCACAAGACAGTCACGGGCAGTTGTCTAAAGCATCTCACTGCATATCGTACTGTGTATGACTGTGTATGTGACAAATAAAATTTGAATTTGAAGACTTAAAGACCCCACGTAATTTAATGCTTGAAATAGCATGCAACTTCTCTTCTGAAATGAGCAAATAGTCAAAAGCAAAAGTTATAGTCACATTTTTAGGTTTAACATAAAAGCATTTTTTTTTTAAGTTTACAATTATATAGTGCCCAGCTAAAAGAAGAAAAAAAAGAAAAAACACTACCTGGAATTAATTAAGCACACAGTTACGAGCATTCCATTAGATAATTACTGCATTATTGGATAAATATGGTTCAGCCGCAACAAGTTTTATAACCCTAACTAATGCAGTGAATAGCTTATCATTTCTTAAACAACCATGGCAGAAGACACATCCTGTGGTCAGGGCAAAGGTGTTTAGATAGGTCAAATAATTGTTTTCCATCCATCAAAGAAAACAACTAAGGAGATTGTTGAAAGTACTAAAATTGGGTTAAGAACTGTCTAACATATAGAATAATGCTGAACCATCATTTTCAAGGAAGAAATGTGGTCGGGAAAATTTATTTTTTATTTTATTTGGTGAAATAAAAAAACAACAACAATAAAGCTTACAGCTATGTTTAATTATCAAAGGCAGAGTGTTTCAACATGCCATGTGCTAAGAGAACTCAAGGGATTAACCCTAACCAGCTGTGTAGACTTAAGAAAGACACACTTCGGGGATACTTATTGGGAAAAAAGCATAGATTTTCTAGTGTGCATAAAAAATAGATCGTCGAGCATTGGAAAAAGGTCATGTGGTCTGACGAGTCCAGATTTACCCTGTTTCAGAGTGATGGATGCATGAGGGGAAGAAGAGAGACAGATGAAGTGACACACCCATCATGCCTAGTGCCTACCGTACAAGTCTGTGGGAGCTGTGTGATGATGTTGCGTCTGTTGGTCAGGTCTAAGTTCAGCAACATTATGCGCCCAAAAAGTGAGTTAAGCTGACTACCTGGATATACTGAACGACCAGGTTTTTCCAGCAATAGATGGCACAGGCAGATTCCAAGATAACAATGCTAAAATTCATCGGGCTCAAATTCTAAATGAGTGGTTCAGGCAGCACAAGACATCATTTTCACACATGGATCGGCCACCACATCTTAGCCCTTAATCCCATTGAGACTCTTTGGGATGTGCTCGAAAAGGCTTTACACTGTGCTCTGACTCTCCCATCATCAACACAAGATCTTGGAGAGAAATGAATGTGACTCTGGGCGGTTATAAATGCTGTGACATTGCATAAGCTTATTAAAATGATGTCATGGCTGTAATCAAAGCAAAAGGCAGTCCAACAAAAATATTAGTGTGTGTGTGTGCGAGACCTTTTTTGGCTGGGCAGTTTATGTACCATAAATCAGTGTGTACGCCCACACACATTATTAAAAAAATTCTACTTTTAAAGCACATTTACTTAAACACCCATACACTGTGCATAAAAACAAACAAACAAAATAACCGCCTTACCAAAAGAAGAGCTAAGACATGCTCGTAGTACGCTCCATACACTCCGAGGATGGAGAGCAGGATAGTGACCAATCCAAATCCAATGCTGAAGAGCACACTCTGAGTCCCATCCTGAGGGAAAACAACATAAATACGCTATCACGATCTCTTCAAACGTTTTAAATCCATGAAAAGAGAATGACTCTGAAGATAAACTGTATGAGAAACAGAGCTAAACAACTGAATCTGTAATCTATCCATCATGCAGCAGGTTTATTGGTGTGCTTTTACCTGCCAGTAGTAACCACTTATAACTGGCTCGATCTTAAAAGTGCTTGCCACGATTCCAACCAGAAGCAAGACCACCCCCAAGAACTAAGAATAGAAAGGTAGCAAAAAATTAAAATAATCTGCGCCACCGTTACATTTTAAACAACTCCATCAAGACTTGGTGACTTACCCCGAGTAGAATGTTGAGAACGATGCACAATCTCCTCATGAAAGCGCTTCCTTTAGCCATTGTGCGCAGAAGAAAAGGGCACTTGTGTTCCTGTTTCCCTTATGATAAATAAGCCGAGGTCCCACGGGTGTTTTTAATGTGGTTCTTGGCTGCGTTGATTCAGTGCTGTTTAAAGATACCTCATCGCAATGTTTTGGTTACACGGGTGGAAAATGACCAAATTTGGAATCCAGAGAGCCTTCCCTGCACTGTCAAGCAAGTCTCCAGGACATTCTTGGCCAGGAGAAATATTCATAGGAGTGTTTCAATTGGACTCACTTCATGACGTCGCTACTCAGAATTCTATTATATAAGAGAGTGAGGGGAGGTGGAGCTGAGAGGTTCTGGGTGTGTTTCCTCACATTATCAGAAAATCCTAAAAGCTTGGGAGTACACAAACAAACGTTTAGTGCCAGCAGTAATTATCCTGTGTTGACAATCACACACACACGCGTGCACACACACACACACACACACACACACACTCTCTCACACACACACACACACACACACACACACATACATACACTCACACACACACACACACACACACACTCACACACACACACACACTCACACACACACACACACACACACACACACACACACACACACACACACACTTGTCTTAATGTCATTGTGGGGACTTATCACTGACAAATATGAATACACTGAATTAATGTAGATTTATGTCCCCAGTAGCATTAAAGGAAACTTATGGCTTTACTTTTTTAAAGTTATAGTCACATATATCCTTAAAACCTAAAAAAACAAACAAATAAACAAACAAAAACACACACAAATGTTTACACACACACATAAACAAACACACACACACACACACACACACACACGCACAATGCGCACACACTTCCCCTAACAATAATTAATGGAGCAAAGGAATGTTGTGTCCTCAGTAACCTTAATGGAAACTTATTTAGACTTAATGGAATTTTAATTATTTATTTGTTTTATTTATTTGTTTATTAAAAGCTATAGTCACAAATCCCCCAAAGCAAAACAAACAAACAAACAAACAAAAACACTATACTTGCATTTTTCTTGTGGACTGGCTACATGTCCCCACAAGGTCACACACACGCACGCACACATGCACGCACCATGCACGCACACACACACACACACACACACACACACACACACACACACACACACACTGACTTACTGTACTTGTGAGGACTTTCCATTGACAATTATTAGTGCAGCAAATAAATGTTACATCCTAGTAACGTTAAGGGGAAACTTTAGTCTCTTTTTTTTATATATATATATATTTTTTCATTTTAATTGTATATTTGTATGCTCCTGTCACCAAACAAATATTGCTTGAGAACCAGCAAAATCTGTCTTATATTCGTATCCTTGTGGGGACATTTGGCCTCAGTCTGACTTACACCCCTCCATATACTCAACCCGTCACGCACACACACACACACACACACACACACACACACTCTCTCTCTCTCTCTCTCTCTCTCTGTGTGACGGCTGTTTTGAGGTATTTCCATCAACTCTTCAGTAAATCTAAATAAATGCCTCTTAAGTTCCTTAGACGCTCCACTCACACAGAGAAACAGGAAGAAGAAGATGAAGAAGAATCAGATTGAAGCAGTTTTGGTCCCCGGTATCTGTCAAGATTTGAAGATCTGGCAAGATTTAAATGTTTGTTTGAAAGCCGAAGTGTGCAGACTGTGAATGTGATTTATATGTGTTTAATCTTAGACAAGACAGAATTTGGATTGGATCAGTTGGAAGGTTTGTGGCGAGTTCAAGCAGCAATTACAGACCGGTAACTATTTAACAAACAGGAGCAGAGTGAAGTGGGAGGGAGTGCTGCCTGGGAAGTGTGAGGTTATTATTGCCGAGCTGAAGTTTATTGAATGAGGTTGTAGACTCTCCCTAGTTGGATCGCTCACTGTAATGAGACTGAATAACTGTGCAGCCCTGCATTCAGTCATTACTCAACATAGACAGGAGGAACAACACAAGTAACTGGGTTTCGTTTTCTTTTTTATATTAGAGCTACAGGATTCAAACTGGGCAAATACAAGATTGTTAGTATTCTAAAACAAAAACACAAATTGAATTTAAACAACCTCTGTACATTAAACTACCAGTCCTTAATTAACCACCTAATCAAGATTAGATTAGATTAATTTCAGCTTTACCGTCATTAAGTGGGGTAAATACACAAAGCTAAGGAAATACACTCACTCATCTTCTATACCGCTTAATCCTGAATTCAGGGTTGCGGCACCTGGAGCCAATCCTAGTAGGCTTAGGGCACGAGGCAGGGTACACTCTGGACAGGGTGCCAATCCACACATACACACACTTACATACACATTCTTGTATAATTGCATAATTGGGAACGCCAATTAGCCTAACCTGCATATCTTTGGACTGTGGAAGGAAACCTGCAAACTCAGGACGGGAATCGAGCCTGGCTGGGAATCGAACCTGGACCCTGGAGGTGCAAGGCGACAGTGCTAACCACTGCACCACCGTGCCGCCTAAGGAGATATATTTAGTGCAAAATAGCAAAGAGACAATGATGTAGAGTGGCACAAAAGTACCTGAATTATATAATTTTGCATCTTCTTCTGCACACTACATTCAAGCTTGTTCTTTGTTTTATGTCAGATATTTAATAAAATCTGTGTGCATGGAGTTTGCATGTTCTCCCTGTGCTTGGTGGGTTTCCTCAGGGATTCCGGTTTCCTCTCACAGTCTAAAGACATACAGATTAAGCTAATTAGTGTTTCCAAGTTTCCCGAAGTATGTGAATGAGTGTGTGCGTGCTTGTTCCCTGCGATGGACCGGCTCCCCATCCAGAGTGTCCCTGCCCGGTGCCCCGAGTCCCCAGGAATAGGCTCCAGGTGTGACCTTATCCTGTGCAGGACAGAGAATGAGAAGTATTCTTTGATATTTTCTATATTATTGTTTATTTTTATTTTCCTCATTGCATGTGTACAATGTCCTTGGGCACCTTGAAAGGCACATATAAGTTAAAACTTATGATGTTTTTGTACCTTGTTATCAAATACTGTATTGGCCTGGAAAAATGAGATCGGGGTCAATAAAAGTGAAAAGATTAATCCATGTGATTAAAAGATATGTTTGGAAAGTATGGCACTTTCCAGAAAAATATGACATAGAATTATAGATTACCCAACAATGCTTTTGAGTAATCTATAATTATATTTCATATTTTTCTGGAAATGAAAACACTTTTCATTTTTTTATTTAGAAGTCCACAAATTTGCAACTTAATACCATGCTGTTCCAAATGACCTATGTAGACTTTCATATAATATGATGTATATTATATTATATTAATATAATATTAATAATATTACAATATATAATAATATATAATGTATAGCAATAAACTAAGTATTCAAATATAATAAACATTATATACAATAAACACACAAAATAAAAATTGTGTGACTATATATATATATATATATATATATATATATATATATAGTCCGGGTAAGTCAGGGCAATAGGCAGGGTACTTCCTCAGTGGAGTGATAACCCATGGCAGGGTTGACACACTCCTGCTCCCAATCACACATAGTAGTGATTGGAAAATCTGTAGTGATCACATACACAAGTTGACTGTCTATTGAAACACTCTGTGAGATTTCATACATTGACAGAATGACATCTGATTGGCCAACTGTCATAAAACAGAACATTAGAGTGTTGATAACATAAGAAAGTCCAGGCAACTCATTCAAAATCTCAACAAAAATGATGGACCTCTATAAGTCCGGTCTCATCTCATGAGCAACTTCCAAACAATTGAAGATACCATGAGCATCTGTACGCATAAAAATAAAGATACAAATCTTGCGATCACACAGTCACTGAGACATTTAGAAAAGAGGCACAAATGATTTTTCCAGGAATTAAAAGCTTTGATGTGTGAAGCCTGGGAGTAGCAGCATCCTGTTGTTGAGATGTTTTTGCTGGAAAAGAGGGTTAGTGTGCTTAGAAAATTGATGGCATCATGAGAAGGGAGGATTGTTGAGAAATACCGAAGCTCCTCAAGACATCAGACGGAAAGTTAAAACTTGATCACAACTGGATCTCCCAACAAGACAATGATCCTAAACATACCTCTAAAGTAGTAACAAACTGTTTGAACCCAGCAAAGTAAAAGAATTGAAGTGACAATCACGAAACACTGATTTGAATCCCTCTGGAAATCTGTGGACTGGAAGCATGTCTGAGTATAGACGCCCGAAATCCTGACTGAGTTACACCAGCTCTGTAATGACGAAGTATATGTAAACTCACTCACTCTATATTGCTTGTGCTGTACAGGGTCGCAGGAGGCCTGGAACCTTTCACATCACTAAGCATTATAGACCATGTACAGGGGGCCAATCCATCACAGTATGTATGTAAACTTTCAATCTCAGTTGTATATATTGTGACAAAAAACCCTTAAAGTTGGTTCTTAGACTTTTTTTTTTTTTTAAGACACATGGCCTACATACAGTACAAAGCCAAAACTTAATACCAATTTCCTTTCAGCAGGGGGCAGAAAAACACAAGTGAGTCATATACGCCAGTGGTTCTCAACATTATTCCTGGATATTTGAGTGTTTTCCCAGCTCTACCACATTCAGTTCAATTAAGAATGTCTACTTTAGGTGTGCTGGGAGATAAGAAAACACGAAAAACACAATATATTGAGAACCACTCACACCATGACAGTTATCAACCTGCCAAGTCCTTGTGCTGACTTCTGAAAATTCTGTTTATCTAAGCTATAAAACGTCTAGACAGCTGCGTCAAGCAATATGTAAAACATTTTATTTTAAATTATATGCACGTGTGATAAAACAGAGTGACTATCTCATCTTCTATCAAACTGTAGGAATACAAGAGAAAGTGAATATAATTTTACTCCACACTGTGACAGGTGAAGTGAACAACACTGATCATCAACTTTACACCAGCAAAGTGCTGATAGGATCATGGTCACCCCAAGGGGCCAGAGAGCCCATCTGATGAGACAAGGGAAACCCAAAACCTAGGTGGTTCTAATAGCATTACCATTAGAACCACCTAGGTTTTATGTTTCCCTTGTCCCATCAGACGGACGCTCTGGCCCCTTGGGCATGACTCCTCAGGGACTCTGGGGGTGTGCTGTGTTGTCTTGCACCAGGACGTTTCCAGTGGGTGCTCTGGGTTGCAGGGTGGGGGCTCGGCTTGTTTGTCCAGAGCATCTTATAGGTGCTGGATTATATTTGGATCTGGGGAGTTTGGAAGCCAGGTTGGCGGCCATTGGCTTTTTGCCTGTTGGGCCTCATGCACAACACACTAAGAGCATCTGCGTGTTATTTTGCCTTTCTCTCATGGCCAGCATTGACATTTTTGATTTTTTTTTCCTGTGGCATCGGACCAGAAATGTTGGCCTTTGGTCCCAACGGTCATGGGTGAGCCTTGGGTGACCGTGATCCTATCACCAGTTTGCTGGTGTAAAGTTGATGATCAGTGTTGTTCACTTTACCTGTCACAGTGTGGAGGAAATTTATATTCACTTTCTATTGTATTCCTACAGTTTGATAGAAGATCAGATAGTCACTCTGTTGTATCACACATGCATATAATTTAAAATAAAATGTTTGACATATTGCTTGACACAGCTGTCTAGACGTTTTATAGCTTAGATAAACAGAATTTTCAGAAGTCAGCACAAGGACTTGGCAGGTTGATAACTGTCATGGTGTGAGTGCGACCACAAAGATACTGTGGATGGCAATAACAACAAAAATCCCCTGACAATGAGAAGTGCTGTAACTGCACAAGCTCTATAAACCTAGATATCTTTTTCTTCTTTCTCAGACCAAACCTTTTTTTACCTAAGGTCTTACCAGAAAGTATATATACAGTATATCATTCTATTATCATATACAGTGTGTATGATCCAGTTAGTTGTTTGACTACTCCTAAGTGTCCTAGTATCAATTGGGTTATGATTTCTTCCTCTCTCTGGTTCCTGCCATATACTTATACAGATACATACACATTTCTGTATACAGTACAGGTATCTTCCTGTATCACCCGTGTTTCAATATTTTCGATAGATCTTGTGCATATGATCCTTAAGTACTTTCTTCACTTCAGACCTGATGAATGGAATTTCTACTTGATCTCCAGACCCGTATTATACAGTTTCAATAGTTTATGTAATATTTTAAACAGTATACCATGCCGACATGATAAACGTCATGCTGGTAAGTGCTGACAAGATGTTAGATATAATTATGACAATGTGTTGATATTTTTTTCGATAGCTTTCTTTAATTCAATAATGATATTGATATTTTTGTCATACACTGATATGTCATCTGTTGTTCTCTTTTGACCAGCTAAGTTGAACCATTTGTATAGGAATGGGAAAACTAATCACATACAAATATTTAAAAGAACCCAGATCAGGAAAAATGTAGGTTTTGTACAGGTACTGTTACACATCTACTTGATTTTCTGTTACAGAATTATACCTATGGATGGCATAAATAATTGAATAGAGTTACATACTATTCTGCAGAAAATACTAATCTAATGATACTAACCAAAAGTCAAAAATTTATATACTGTACACCTTAGTCAAATACACCAGATCTTGTGGATCAGATGATCCCATGTGGTGACCCCTACGGGTAAAAAGGGACAAAGCCCAAGAAAAAGAATCCTAGGAAGCAGTCCATGTGAATATGAAAAGTCAGAATAATAGTCCATAGAAAAAATCATTTTAGCTTTTATTTCTTTTATCTCATTCCCAGTGGGATGGAAGTCAACATACACTTAGATGGTATTTTTATCATTGCCTTTAATTAAATTCTTTAACTTGGGTCAAATGTTTCGAGTAGTCTTCCACAAGCTTCTTACAATAAGTTAGCTAAGAAATATTAGTCTATTCCTTCTGACAGAACTGGTGTAACCCCAGCCCGGTATGAGAAACAATTTTTAGTTGTTATATAAAGATGACTTTTGAAGCATTTATTTTCAAATGATATAAAAGATTAAGCGTCTTAGAATCGGAAGACTGCGACACTACATCCTCATTAAGAACAAATCCATGAATAAAGTATTGCAACTAATCATGTTTTTCTTCCTTTTCTAAGTCTCCCTAGCTTTAAAGTGGGAACAGTGGGATTAAACATACGAGACAATAGTATAGACAAACAAGTTAAGAACAAATTCCTCATCAATTTACAACTCTGCATGCTTTTATACTGCGATTTAATATTTGTTGGCTCTCCAAGCAAGACAAACGTCAAAAAATTGTTAATCGGTGCTTAATGCTTGCAGACGAAGTAGACATAAATATTGACTGTTTCAGTTTTTACGGGCATTTCTTAGCAACATTACCTTAAAATAATATATATATTTTTTTTTTCTACCCTCCATAACTGCACTTTCTTCTGTTTGCTAACAATGAAGTGGAAGTGCATCTGGCTGCGGTTTGTTGGTGGCATGACAACATCCTCAACTTAATTGGTTAATTCTTCTTTTCTTTTCTTAACCAATAGGGAGAGCTAATTTCACCCTGGCTTCCCTTGGCATGGTTCTGACAAATCACAGTTTGATAATGATAGGACGATAGTCTTATCTGATTGGCCTGATCTGACATGCTGGTAAAAGTGTAATACCGTGTTTCACCACACATTCATTACTGTTTCACGCACTGTGTGAAAATACACAAATGCTTAGTGAAAACAGAGATGACAAAACAATTTGTGCAGTTTTATAAGGAAATTAGCTATTAAGTTTTACTGAATATCCTGCAGAACCACATGCAGATCTTCTGAAAACAAAATTTAGTGTGTAACTAGTCCCGTCTAGTCCCGTACTGTTTGTTGTAGACCCATAAAAGAGGGTGTCAAATCGTGAGGCTTATTCGGGAATGAGGTGCTATGACGTTTCTAAGGTGTGTGTGTGTGTGTGTGTGTGTAAAATCCCATAGACTTTATATTGAGACTAACTAAATATAAAATTTACCACATTTTAAGAGGCTTGCAGGTTGTGTCAGAACATTTCCCGCAAGAGGGTGTAAGTTGTATCCCTAAGGCGCGAGAAGTGCCCAAATTTGCCCCATTGACATACTGTATTATGCTAAATGTACCCCCCATTAAAACAGAAAGTGCTCACATTTGCATTCCCTACGTTGGTAACTTTTATAGGAACTTAAACTGTGGATCCCATTGTCATAGAGAGATGGATGTGGGCTCATTTTAATCAGGCAACAATCAATACCACCCTCAGGATCATTGTGAAGCTGTCAAGCCACGCCCTAGCACCTCTTTATAGCACCGTAGCAACTGATCCTGTAGACTGTCATTATAATAGGCCCAGACGTCTGAGTTGTGCCACGGCAAGCACCGCATACCTACAGAAAATGTACCTGTCTAGTTTTCATTGTTATAGTGAAATCTCATACCAGAAAAAAAAGTTTACCAAATCGACAACCACATATTCTCTTTAGTTAAATAATGATGATACATTAAAACGTTTTATCTGTTTATTAATAGCCCGAAGTGTTAATAGTGCGAAGTGTTACTATAGTTACCATACGGCAATAAACACACCTAGTCTCAGAGCCATCATTATATCGTTTCAATAATCAGGTTTTGTATACAAAAAAATGAACTTCTCCACACATTACTGTTATCCTGTTTGAGCAGCCTTCTTCCAACATCGTATTCTGCAACAAGCTCCTGTGATGCTCTCACGTGTCGTGTAGCGCTTCACCTCCTGCTCCTGCGCTTCTTTTGCACTAGTCTTGTAGCGCCGCCTCTTACGTTCTGTATGTCCTGAAGCGCCGCCACATATGTTCTGTAGCGCTTAACCTCCTGATCCCTATAATCTATAGGTAAAGTGTCGTTCCAAAGAGTCAGTGTTGGATCTGAGATCATAAGGTCTAAAACCCTCTGTATCTCGGCCTTGTAGTACTCGAGCTGCTGCTCTAGAGACAGAGGGCTGGGGAAGGATGGTATGACTGGAGGGCAAAGTGCTTCCATGTCGTGTGAAACAGAAGCGAGTGGAGGAGCAGAGTAACGGGCAGCGATGCGGTTAATGATTGCAACCCATGATGTCTGATCTGTATCGTCCTCAGCCTGGAAGAAGAAGAGTCTGGAGTCTGCGGTCATGAGGCACAGCACATGGGGTCTCTTTTTGTGATCCAGAGGGTACGCCACAGCATGATGCAGATTAATGGCGTTCTTGTCGTCGGTCTGGCAGGTGTCAGATGGATCTTTTTGCAAATACAGAACCATGCCTTTCAGAACTGCAGTAAACAGCCTCCATGCTCTCTGGCGCTTTGTGGTTTTTATCCCATCTTTGTTCACAACTCTTTTGCAGATGAGATTTCCTGTCTTGTGGACAGCAGTTGTAGAATTGTTCTCAGTCCCAAATGTTGAACTGCAGCCAGAATTCCCTGGTACCGAGGTTTCATTTTCCTCCTCAGTCTGAGATCTTGTCCCTACTTTGATCTCTTCAAGTGGATTTGTTTTGTTCTCAGAGAACATAATTAATTTTTGAGAAACCAGCTGTGATTAAAAATGCATGCGCTGTGTATAAATGCGTCCTGTTTGTGACATCATCATACACGTCACAGCACCATGACGCCGTTCCAAATCCAGCCATTCGATGACATCATGGAGTACTGATCCCAGACACTGACTGCGATCATTTGGTCACAGTGGTAACCAGCTTTAGCTGGGTAGATATTTACATGTCCTACAATTTTTTGGCTTACCTCCACTCATATTTCTTTGTCTTCTTTTTTTTATTATTATTTTTTTGGGGATTTTTTTTCCCGATTTCCTCCCTAATTTAGTCATGGCCAATTCCTCCCTGTCACTAGGGGGCTCCCACATTAAGGCTACTACTACCATTTAGCCGGGAGGGCCGAAGACTATCACGTGTTTCCTGCCAGCCAACCGCATCTTTTTGAACTGCTCGCTCACGCACCGTTAGGGGCGGAGTAACACACTCAGAGGAAAGCGCTAGCCGCTCCTTCCACATGCGCGAGCTCACAGACGCCCCTGATTGGCTGTAGAGCCGTGATTAATGTGGGAGCACGAGGTACCTCTCATCACTTCCCTCTGAGAAAGCTCGGCCAATCAGCTCTCTCTAGACCTCCGGCTGTGAGAGGTAATCTTCTGATGATAGGACAAGCACTTTACCACTGCGCCACTCGGAGGCTTTTTCTTCTTTTTTGTTATTTTTGTCTGACTTAGCCAGATATAATTTTAGTTACTCGAAGTGTGAGCTTCCTCTCTGTGGAGCTTCTCTCCAGACAGAACATGTGCTGTTTACGTCGTGTTTGTCCAGTCACATGTTTATTACCTGGAGCTTGTGATGGGCAAATGAGGCTTCATGAAGCAAGAAGAGGCTTCAAAGCTGATTAATTTGACAAACGTTTCATTACTTGAAGACTCATTTATCACACAATTCCATAGCGCCCCCTACTGCTGAAACATGCATCACAGCATAATCAACCGTTATCCAAGGACACCAACCCTTTTCCTTGCATTCATTGAGATTCAGTTAAAAACTTGTCTTAGCAATAACAATATCAATGTCATTGTAAAAAAATTAAGGATGAACATAAACCCAAATGAAAAGGTGTGACGTTTAGTGTTTAGTGCTTATGTGACAGGACTTGCTATTGAAACCGCAGAGTTCATGATACAACAAATAAAAAAGTGTATTTTTATTTATACAAAGAATTTCCGCTTCTGTAATTGGCAATCCTTCTTCTTAAACACACCCTCTCACATGGAAATGAGAATCCAGGTGTACCAGTTCCAACTTGCACACAGTAATCAAGTGTATCCCCAGTTCATAGAATGCTTGTCTCAGCCAAATACCAGTCCACTTGAAGCAATTTCAATTGTACAATAGGGTATCTTTGCACATAATATTTTTCAAAGTTGAGCATACAAAGTAACAACCATTAAGATATGCAGCTTAATTCAAGCACCATTTCTAAAGATTCCCCCAGAGGTTAGGACTAATATTTCTTATTTCTCACAAGCTTAATCTTACTAGACTGACTAGATGTTGTGGCTATGGGGCCAGGTTGCTAGCCCGACACCCAACCTCCCTCCATTCTTAGAGCTTTGGGACCAACAACAGCAGCAACCCTGGTGCTAGGGTTTTAAACCCATGACACTCCAATCAGTAACCTATAGCCTCAACTGTATGAGCTAGCAATGGCCTGGAAAAAAATATTTAGTCTTAATTAAACCTAATGAGAATAAAAAGCCTTGTTGGGCACCATGCTGCATTAAAGTGCCACCTTAACTTATTATCTAATCATAAACTTTCAAAAAATATGCAAAAGTGTAAGTTTAACACTGTATATTTGTGTCCTGGGTGTTGCTTTGATCTTTTTGGTAGATTCTAATAATAAGAAAAAAGAAACATATAGAAAACAAATATCTACTCACATGGCAATACATGAATATTGAACATTTTATTTGCCATAATTTGGTGTCCAAACTCTATTACATCTAACATGCTCATAAAGCATTCATAGTGTAACTTATTTCAGTAAAAAACAATGATGCATTCATTCCCCTTCTATAGCCTCCTATTCTGTATATGGTCTCAGGATGCCTGGAGCTCAGAAGTCTTTGGGCACTAGGTGGGGTACACTGTGCCAGTCCACCGCAGGGCACACACAATCTTACACATGGCAATTTGTAACTGCTATTTTGAGGAAACCCACCAAGCACAGGAAAAACATGCAAACTTCATGCACACAGACCCAGGGCAAAAATCGAACCTTCGACCCTGGAAGTGTGAGGTAACAGTACTAACCACTTCACCACTGTATCGTACATCATTTTTGGAAAGTTTACTGGATTTAACATTCAAATGTAATGTTTAAAGTTAGAAAGTAGTTTAAAAAGACATTTTATACTACAGTGGAACCTTGGATTACGAGCATAATTTGTTAGGGAAGTGGTATCCCGAAGCACTATCAAAGCAAATTTTCCCATAAGAAATTATGTAAACTCAAATTATTTGTTCTACAGCCCAAAAAAATAAATACATAAAAATAATTAACACAAAATATAAATTAAAAATAAAAAAAGTAAAAATAAATCTGTTTTGTCTGAAAAATTAGCAATGTTTCCTTACAGAAATATATTTTGGCATATACTTCCAAATAAATATAAAAAAATATTATCAAAAGGTGAATTAAATAGTCTTGCCTTACATTAATGTTAAACTATTTTGGGGTAAAATAGTTGAAAGTAAATAGTACACGGAGGAAGTGAACTTGATCCTTTATGTACACAGTGTTATTAAACCCACACAGAAACAGATAAACATTTGCCTGATTTTATTGACATTTCTCCCAAGATTAGAGAGTATTGTAACTGACTTCATTGATACTCTATGATATTATAAGACATTACCATATACAAGAGTAAAATCTGCAGTCAGACATAAAGGGAGACAGACTGGAGAATTTCTTCCCCTGAGGTTGAGTGTGAGTTCAACAAAAGACAGAATTATCCCTTAAAATTTTACAGTGAAACATGGGAGTCTAACAGTACCACAAGAGTATCATGGTGTTTTTGACAGTACCATGATACTTATTTGCTGATAAATGTATAATAAAATTGTTACTTTAAATAAAATTGCTAGTTGTTCTGTTACTCTTCCTCTTTTCATTGTTTATGCACTTGTCATTTATGATTCGAGAAAGTCAGAAACTTTATTATGTTTAACAACAGTTAGTAATTTTATCATTATATGATATGATATTTTGGAGTGCGGGGTGAATCTAGTGAGTTCTCACCACATAGTGTGTCCATGGAATGCTCTTACTTTCACTATTAAACATACTGTAGCTCTGGTTTCTACTGTTGTTTTGCATGCAACTTCACCAAGTGATCTTCATTCATATTTCTTTCCTTGACCACATCATGCTCAAATGCTATTAAAATAGATAGATAGATAGATAGATAGATAGATAGATAGATAGATAGATAGATAGATAGATTTTAATCAAAGAATTGCAGCACGCACTAATGTATCATTTGAAGGTTTTTTGTGCAAATAAGAGTCTGTAATGTAACCCATTAAATATAGTACTGTATATTGTATTGCATTAGATTTGCATGTTCAACTGTTTTTTCCCCTTTCCAACAATTTTAGTGGTCGTTTCAGTTCAGCTGGACATTTTGCTGAAGCTTAGTGACCCTGGTTTAATGATAAGACCTCTTCAGTGTGTCCCACGACAGACCATCACAGCCATGTTGGCATTTGTATTGCATACTCTTGAACTGAATGAATTCAAAACTAAGTCAAGACAGGCTCGTGTCATTTAACCCTGACACATCCTCCTCAGCGCGAGCCGACTGAATCCACTCTATTCGCAAGGTAGTAAGTGACGTCACGCGCGCGAGACACACGGTAGTCTGAGAGGTAGAGAGCGAGCGAGAGAGAGAGAGAGAGAGAGAGAGACAGCCGAAGATAAATACCAGCCTGCACTCGGAGTAACGCTACTTGTGTTCCCGAAACTGTTATACGGTTATTTATTTGTGTGTAAACACCAGCAGCGCTGCGGTGATGTTGCCGCGTGCGCCTTTAATCCACTGGCTCGTGCTGCTGCTGCTGCGCTGGTGCTGTGAGTCGCGCGCGCGGACGGTTGACGGCTGTCCGGCAGAGTGTAGCTGTGATCAGGACGGAGAGTCTGTGAGAGTGGACTGTGCGGACCGCGCGCTCACTGCGCTGCCCAGGTCCATCAGCGCACGCGCCACTTACCTGTGAGTCTCACCAGCTTCTGTCTCTCTCAGGGTCTTTAAACTATTTATCTCCAATTTTTTGTCTTTATACCAGTTACCTACAGCTGTGCAGGTGTTTAAACTACTTATCTCTAAGTGTTTATGTCATTAAACTATTTATCTCCAAGTCTTTGTCTTTATACCAGTTACCTACCTTTATCTCTAAGTATTTAAACCATTAAACTATTTATCTCTATGTGTTTGTTTTTAAACTATTTATCTCTTAGTGTTTATGTCTTTAAACTATTTATCTCTTAGTGTTTATGTCTTTAAACTATTTATCTACAACACTGCAGGTCTTTAAACTATTAATCTCTAAGTGTTTATGTTTTTAAACTATTTATCTACAACACTGCAGGTCTTTAAACTATTAATCTCTAAGTGTTTATGTTTTTAAACTATTTATCTCTAAGTGTTTATGTTTTAAAACTATTTATTCCTAAGTGTTTGTCTTCAAAGTATTTATCTCTGAGTGTCTATGTCTTTAAACAATTTATCTACAACAGTGCAGGTCTTTAAACTATCAATCTCCAAGTGTTTATGTCTTTAAACTATTTATCTCTAAGTATTTATGTTTTTAAACTATTAGTCTCTAAGTGTTTATGTTTTTAAACTATTTATTTACAACAGTGCAGGTCTTTAAAGTATTTATCCCTAAGTGTGCAGAGTTTTATACCATATATCTAAAAGTGTTCATGTTTTTATACCAGAGTTTAAGTCTTTATACTATTTATTTCTAAGTACGTATGTCTTTATATCATTTTTCTCCAAGTCAATTTAAACAATTTATGTTTAAGTATGCTCACCTTTATACGTTTATGTCTAAGTGATTAAGTCTTTATACAGTTTTAATCTAAGTATTCATGTCTCTATACCATTTATCTCTGAGTGTGCAGGTCTTTATATAATTTATGTCTAAGTGTTTATGGCTTTATTTCCTTCATCTCTAAGTATGTAAACCTTTAAACCATTTATCTACAAGTTTTCAGGTCTTTATACCTTTTATCTCTGAATATTTGTCTTTATATCAGTTATCTTTAAGTCTTCATACCATTTATTTTCAAGTGTGCAGGTCTTTATACCATGTGTTTATGTCTTATATGTTCATGTCTTTACTCGCATTGGTACCCGTCATTGAGGGGAAAATAGTTACTGTAGAAATAGAAAAAGTTAAAAGATTAAAGCTAAACATAACCTGATCAGCTTTAATGTAATTAGTGATATGATTTCAAGTTGAAATCATATCACTGATATCGTACATGTCTGTATAGCAGAACTCTCTGTCTAACTTATTAATACAAAAAAATAAAATGAGTACGTTACGCCTTGTTTACTCTGAGTTGTACTTCTTTTGTAATAGCCAAATAAACACTCCCTGTTCGGTAATTAGAGAGTGAACCACAAATGAGAAATCGAAAAAGTAGATCGGATAAAGATAAAGTTTTATTTTAAAAACTCCAGCACGTTAAAATTCACTTATATCATTTCAGTGCTGTTATTTCAGCGGTGAAAATTTAAACTAATCCCAGTAAAAAATATTCAGTTTAGCTTTTCTAATTAATATCTATTGGTACAGGTGTGTGTTTACTTTGAGGAAGTAGCTTATTAGTAGCTTATTTTAAAGTAGATTATTACATGACTGTATATAGAGCCATAAGTAGAGCCACCGTTTTGGAACATATGAGACAAACTGGTTCTGAACTTACTACAGGAAAAATAAACATACATTGATCTGTCCATTCATCTGTAAAGGTTTAGTTTTCATAGTCTATTTTTATTTGGTGCTGTGTCACATGAATTGGGCACTTTGTAGGCAGATTACTGTCGTTTCTGTGCTTTCTGCATATTTGTGTATACATAGTAAACTATTGCGTTAATTGGTGACGCATATAGCCACGCCCATATTAAAAAAATGGGTTTTATTTGTCCAAAAACACATAGGTGCTGTGACGTAATCTGCTCATAACATCCCTTCTGTCTCCCATTTATCTCAAAGTGTTTATATCTTTATACCATTTCCCTCCACGTGATTAGGCCTTATAACATTTACCTCTAAGTATTTGTCTTTATACCATTTAGGTATAAAGACAAAGTTTAGGACTTTATACTATTTAAGTGTGCAAGTCTTTACACTGTTTATCTTTAAGTATTTATATCTTTATACCATTTACCCTTTTAGCATTTCAGGATCTCAGGAATAAAAAAATACTAATGTGAGTAAGGTATCAAAATTATATTCAATTAAAATCTCAAGGGTGATTGATACAGATAAGAAGTGAAGGCTGATCCCACGGAATTCAGATTGGAGATCTCGATGTCTCTAACAGAAGTCCACAGTGCATTGCATTTGGTTGGAGATGGGGCTACGTAGCTCCAGATCGGCCAGAGTGCCCGTGTTGACCTGTATCCACCACTGAAAGCACCTACAATGGTCACATGAGCATTAGAACTGGAACACCGAGCAATGGAAAAAAGATGGCCTGATCTGATAAATCCCGTTTTGTCTTTTACATCATGCGGACGGCCGTGTGCTTGTGCATCACGTACCTGGTGAAGAGGTGGCACCAAGATGCACCGTGGAAAGAAGGCAAGCTGGCAAAGCCACTGTGATGCATTGGGCAGTGTTCTGCTGGGAACCAAGTACACCCTTTCATAGAAACCGTATTCCCTGATGTCAAAAGAAATGTTTAGGAATGTAACGAGGAACATGTAGAAGAGCTTACAACATTGATTTAGCCTTCAAATTATCCGCATCTTAATCTCAAACAAGTTCGATCCATGGAGGCAAATACATGACTTAAATGTTCTGGTGCTAACATCTTGGTGCCAGATATCATAGCAAACATTAAGAGCTCTAGTGGAGTCCATGACTCAATGGTTCACGGCTGTTTTAGTGGCACAAAGGGAGCTATACAATATTAGGCAGGTGGTTTTTATTGTTATAGTTGGTGGGGTCCAACCTCTGGCAAACATTCTGGAATCACTTCACAATCTGGTAAAGCATCAGAGGTGATGGTAGCCTTAACCTCAACAGTTGGTGCACAGGTGTACCTGAGATTATAGAAACGTTCCTTATCTCATTGAGAGAAATTAGGGTTGGTGAAGATAATAATGCATCTCGCCACAGAGCAAAGATTGTTTTCTGTGCTTTTCTTCAGGAAAGGTGTATGAACTCAATGAAATGGCCAACAAAAAGAAATAAACATCTAGAGTGGAAATGAAAAAAACAATGGTTCATGATAATACTCCGTCCTCGAAAGCTGATCTGTCAACTGCTATTCGAGAAAGTTGGAACCGCATTAGTGGAAAATTGTTGTATATATTTTAAATGATTACATCAATTTTTTCTTCACACTTGAGTGATTCTGTAATTTTTCCCACTTTACTTGATGTGAAACAAAATATGTCATTAATTAAATCAAACTTGTTTCTGGTATTTATCACAAAGCCAGAATGTTCAGCTATGAATTATGTGATTTGTTTATTCGATACGAAATACAAAATATTCTGGAAGTGTGGTTATTCCATCATTTTGCCAGGCGTTGTAACACAAGAAGCTCACAGTAAGTTATTAATTGGTATAATTCTATATAGGTTTTTCTTCTGTCTTTCTTTCTTTTTTCATTAGATGCTTTTTCCTAAACAAAATGTAAGGAAAGAATTCATTGAATTTGTATCTGTGTGTTTACACCAATTATCCTTACAGTAAAATCTCCACTGTTGATTGAGCACTATCAGAGTTCATATGAGTCCGGCTAGACCTTTATGAACACAGTATGGTGTTAACTCTTTATAGGGCACTCAAATACTTGGAATTTTTTTATCTTTTCAAACTGCTCACTTGGAGGACAGCGCTATCCGCTCCTTCCGCTTGCGTGAGCTCACAGACACCCCGATTGTCTGTGGAGCCATGATAGGTGTGAAAGCGCTAAGCGCCTTCCATCCCTCCCCTCTAATTGACTCTACTCGGTCAATCAGCTCTTTCTAAGACCGGGCTGCGAAACCCTACGACATCACTCGAGATTCGAACTTGCAATCTCCAAATGATAGGGTGAGCTCTTTACCGCTGCGCCACTTGGGGTCATTAACTTAAATAGTAAAGTTTGAAGTTTTTTTTTTTTATGTACACGTTTTTATGCCCCTAGATGGTGGCACGGCATAGCGGTTAGCACTGTCGCCTTACATCCTCCAGGCTCGAGGGTTCGATTTACAACCTTGAGCCTGTGTGCGTGGAGTTTGCAAGTTCACTCCGTGCTTGGAGGGTTTCATTGCAGGGCATTACGTTTTTCCCCACAGTTGAAGACAATCAGGCTAGGTTAAGTGGTGTTTGCAAATTCCTCGTTGTGTGCGTATGTGTGCGCCAGTGGATTGGCACCCTGTCCAGAGTGTACCCCACCTTGTACCTTGTACCTTGACTTTGAAACATCAAAATAACAAAATCACAAAAAGCAAAAACAAGAATCTTGGAAAAAAGTATTGAATTTCCAAGTATTTCAGTGGGTAGTATTTCAGTGGGTAGTTAAGAGGGTACTTACCGTTTACTAGCTATACCGTTCCAGTCAAAGGTCAGAACACAAGTAAAAAAAAAAATTTCTACATTTAAAAAAAAAACTTTCTATTCTGTTCTGTCTTTTCATTTTAGGTCACGGAGGGTCAAATAAGCACTTCACTGCAGATCATTTGGTGTATGGTTGTGCATATGACTAATAAAATTTGAATTTACATTTTTTTGTTTTAATTTGGAGACATGAAGGTCAGCTGATCTGGAAGAACAATATTATCAAGTGCATTCGCAAAACTTATTAAGCACCATGATGGACCTTCCCGGGAAAGCAAGACCAAAACTTACCTCTACTGCAGAGGAGAAGTTCATTTAGAGTTATCAGTCTCAGAAATCACCAATTAACGAACAGCACATCAGACTAGAGCCGTTATAAAGGATTTACAGAGCATAAGTAGCAGATACATCTCAATATCATCTCAATAATATAACTTTTCAAAATACATTATTGTATATTTTGGAGGTCTTCAGCATTGTTTTAGAATGAAAAAAGAAATAAAAATCAGGAAGGACCATGGAATTAGAAGTTGTGTCCAAAATTTTGACTGGTATCGTAATTTTATGAGCAGTAGGAGATCTAAAGCTAACATCTGGAGGACATTTACTACCTTTTTACCTAATGTGAGTACGTTTGACCAGCGTTGCCCCTTTCAGGGAAACAGAGCTCCTATTAAAGGATGGTGCCAGATGTTTATTGCCGCAGCAGGTGGAGGCTGTTCTGCTCTAAGACGCTCAGAGAAACCTGATTCGTCTCTTTTATTTGATTATTCTTTACCGAGGCTGATTTTCAAGTTGCGTAATCAAATACCGGTATGATTATTTTGCCATCAATCAAACATAATTGTTTCGCAGTGCTCGGCACACAAGCTGTTTGTAGAACGAACTTCAGTTTTAACAGGGAAAGGTTTCACATTATCGCGAAGCCCGAAGGAAGGCGAACTACCTGGCCTCTTTTCTCGTCCAGGGCAAGGAGCTCCTTTGGCTGTGCATTTAATTGGAGCAGCCACGGTAAACAAACAAAGCCGCTATCTGTTCTTCTCCCGCTTTGTGTACCTTGCAGACACTGCGACTCCACAAGCCAGTAGGCTATTCATGATGGGTCCAAAGGAATGAGGCTGATAGAATTACGAGACTGCATGGTACCTAACAATTTTATCCATCTGATAAGATTGATAGGTATCCTACAACTTAACCTAGACGCACTGAGCCACCTGGCAAAAAGGCCTCCTTTTGTACTCGCATTTAGGGACGAGACAGTCCTGCGCAGCAGAGCTAAGAGGTAGAGAGACAAGGGAAGAGAACGACCATCAGCTTCTTTGAAAAGGTATCACTGCCCTGTGCGAGTCAGCTGCCCTGTAATTTATTTCACCCTCTCTACCCCCTGCTGCCTGGATACTTTAGACCCTTGGGAAAGACATTGAGGAACTATGAAATTGCCTCTTTTTTGCTTCGTCTAAGTTCCCTCTGCCACGCATTAAACCTAATTATGCAGCTGCTGCATTGTTGATGAGAAGCAATCCAGTTTCCTAGAAGGTGTCAGTGTGCTGCTTTCACTGGAGATCTCTTCACACAACAGTTTGGGTTTGTTTGTCCACTGCTCTGAAGAGGTCCTCTTCCTTAAACAGCAACTTAATTGTATTACCTTTTAGTTTTAATCTAGTTTTGCTTGTCAAACAGAAAAGACATGTTAGAGCTTGTAAAATTTATTAGATACACACTTTTTCGAAATTTTAACATTAGGTCCTGTAACCTTAATGGTTTTAAATGAAACCAACATGTCAAATGAATGCAATGAATTTAAGAGAATTAACAACACTTATCAGAGTCAGTACTTCGTAGAGGTAGCTTTGGCAGCAACCTCAGCAAGCAGTATCCACAGGTAGGTTTCACCTGAATTTTCAGATCTTCCCCGCTCCTAACAGCAGAATTACTCTAGTTTGAAGACGTTAGTTGTTTAAATTTTTGCTGAAGGGCAGCAAAAGGCATGGTGGCTTAATGGTTAGCACTGTGGCCCTGCACCTCCAGGGTCCGAGTTCGAATTTGTTTTTCTCCCACCAGATTCATGCAGGATAGGCTAATTGCCAATCCTAAATTGCCTGTAGTGTGTGAATGAGCGATAGATTGCATCTCATCCATCCTTAGGCCCTCTGTGACCCTGTGCACAGGATAAAGCGGTATAGATGATAAGTGACTGATGGGCCGCAACCTACATTCAATAGCTTTTTATGAAGGGATTTGACTAGACCACTCTAAAACATTTAACTTGTTCCTAGCAAGCCACCACACGGTAGCTTTGGTGTTTGGGGTCAATTCCTTGTTACAATATCTTCATCTGTCTTATTATCTTATTCTTCAGAACATCTTTGTTCGTTGCTTCATCCTAATCTTGGCAAGTTTTACAGTCAATACATATAAAAAAAACATCCGTACACCATTATGCTTCCACCACCATGCTTTACAGTCTGGAAAGTGTTGTTTCTGGTCATCGGTCATGTTAAAATTCCTGCTGATAAAAACACTGCAGTCTGAGCCAGATGTGAAACATTCTAGCACTTTGTTTGAGGACGCTACATGTGTTTTTGTGCAAATTTCATACAGCACTCTTTTTGCCAGGTCGTTTCTAAGAAATGGCTTTCAATACCACCATTCGGTTCCTGGTGGCCTCTCTGAGCAAGCCCCTTCTTTCCCAGTTATCTCGGTTTGATAACCCAAATTGTTTTCCAGCCTTGGAAAACTTCTAGTGTGTACCATTTCACAACCTTTATGTGGATCTCCACTGGAAAACTGAAGAGCCATGCTGACCACGTGTTTTTTCTTTCTCAAGCTATCTCAAGCTGCCGCAAAGGCAGGTGTTTATTCTTGAGATTTTATTCAGGCATTAATGGCACTACAAACTAAATTATTATTTTTTCTCTGTGTAGTGATCTGAGCATGAACAACATCAGCCAGCTGCCCAGCAATGCTTTTACCGCTTTTCACCTTCTGGAGGAGCTGTGAGTATAATCTCCAAAATCCATACACTTATTTTTTGCATTCAAAATTATGCATATATACAATCAGTACAATAGAAGTAAATGGTTTATAACCTTATACAGTTATATATATATTTATACATAACTGGGAAATAAATATTTGCTTGTTGCAGCCATAATAACGTTTTCTGAACAGCTAAATATGTCCTGGTAATTAGTGCATGTACAGAATAAGAATCATTGTGCACAAGGTTTGATACGAACACATCAAGAACACTCCAAATATCAGTATCGGTAAATCAAGCAGGTTTCAAAACACTAGCGATCAAGGCCAAAGGTTAATCCAAGAGACAAATCCTGGAAACAGAACAGAGGTCATAAATATCAAGGCCATACCAAATAGCACGGCTTAGAACTCAAACAGTACAAAAGGATTGGTGAGGGTTTGCATAACACACTGGAAAAGCTCATAACCCGTGAATTCATAAGTAAGTGTGTGTTAACAAAATGGTCGAGCTTTTTAGGCTAGCGTTTGCCTCTGCAAGGAGGTAGCTCTTTTAACAAGATAATGACACTAACACACAAGTGTTAAGGTTGTAAGAACACAAAAGCATTGCTTTTCAACTTTACAACTGATTCCTTTTCAAACTTTCACTCTATAAAAAAAGTTGAGACTGCAGAGTTTCTGTCTGACTTTTTCAGTCATGAAAGAGTTACCGTTATAAATGTTTCTTGCAAGCAACTATGATATGAACAGTTTAAAAAGGAGTATATCAACTATACAGTGAGTGCAAAAATCTGAAAGCACCAGTGAACAGACTTTTATTGTGCGTTCTGTTCTAATTTAATGCATCAATTTTTTATTGAAAATTATTTTCTCAACAAGAACTTGATTGAAATAGAATCTTTTAATTATTTACTTGAATTCCAGAGTATTTGGTTCATTCCCTTTTGACTTTAATGGCAGTGTAGCTGGAAGCCTGCATGCACTCCACAAATGTTTATACAAAACCCTATGGACCATTTCATGAGTCAAACTGGGACTTTTTTTTGTGCAGAATAACAAAAACCAGTGGTCAAAACTCACTTTATTTCTCTATATAATCCCCTGCCACACTAATGCACTTATCTCAGGGTTAAACTAGTGCTTGGATACCATCAAGGTAGAAAGTTTTCTCAATATGCTAGAGAAATATCTATATAGACTGATTCAAATCTGAAGCGCTGGCCTCCCAGGAACTCCTTTAATGACCCAAACACGTGGAAAAGGGCTGTACGGGGAATGTGCCAATAACTCCTTTTTCTGTGATTTGGAAAAATGTAATCTGTTGATTTTCAAGGGTTAGACATTCCACTTGATAAATTTTCACGGGAATGACTGCGTCGGGCTGCGAGCTACGAGCTACCTTAGCCCGGGATCGTCATTCACAGCATTACTGCCTTTGTTAAATACATTTGCATCGTCCTAATGTTTTATTGTGGCTAAGAGTCTTATCGCTGTACTGTGCTTAAAGTCGGTTTTCCACCTTCATTCCCCAGAAATGTTGTCACAGATCCCGGTTTGACTTGAACACCCCTCTTAGATCAATTAGATTAGACATGAGGAACATCTTAATGTTAACAGGAAATAATGCAGAATCCTAAATACTGAATATATGTTCAGTATTTAATGTTAACATTTACATTATATTGACATCTGAAATACTGGTATTGATATTTCAGAAATACGAAAACTTTCATTTATCTTGGGTCCCCACTGTATAAAGATCTATATCTATGAAGTTCTATATGATTTGACCTTATTAAGGATCAGGGCTCATGATTATGGCCCAGTATATAAACGACAGAATTTCCAAAGCCTCGATGTTGTTAGACATGATAGGATTTTGTGTTAAAAAAAAAAAGAAGTGGCGTTTTAAAATACATCTTTTCTGTTTAAGGGTGTAACTGGGTATGTAGGTTTTTGGACCACTGCAGGGACAGAAAAGTGGCTGTAGGGTCATGGGAATAAATAGGGATTTAGTGACTCGTATTAGGCTGTCTGGAGCAGAAAGATTTGTTGTATTCTGGTCATTCATTCCCCAAACCCTTCTCAACTGTAATAAACTTATATATCAATATTATGTTAATTGGTGAATCATTCATACTGTAGATGGGGTCAGAAATCTGCCTTTGGCGTCTTTATTTAGGTTGAGACTATTTAGTGAGCCCTTGTGCCATATGGACGTTATTTAGAGGACAGTATCATCCCAAAAGAGACAACTTTCATTAGAATAGATTTTATGTTTTATCATGGGTTAAAGGTATTAACCGTGTTTGTCTTTATAAACAAACCCTTTTCTGCATAAACACTGGTCTAATGTCTAATTTAAAGTAACGGTGTGCATCAGTGTGACCGAATCTGTTCAATCGAGGTCAGAGTGCACAAACATTTTTGGACCGGTTCACTGAATGACCCACCCTGCAGCCATCATACGTCTTCGTCTGTCCTCAACATCCCCCTTTTCAATTCTCCTGTCTGACCCTTAAACCGACAGCAAGAATGAACAGGTAGCCGTGATTTATTAAGCACAAATTCTCCCATGAGTGTTTGCTCAGGTGTAATGTCTCGGCTCTTGTATTTGTCCAGGGCAAACTGCCCACTGCCTCTGCGTACAAGTTGACCGATTTCTCAGAAACCCTGAAACATACGGAGAAGCGGTGTTCCGGTTTGTTAGTAGCGCCTGGATGCGTGCCCTTATTCATTATCATGTTTTCATGTTTCCCCCCTGCCGATGCCCCTGCCCCGGACCAGATACAACATCTCTGTGCAACAAATGGCACGGCCGCGTTAGAATGCGGACCCTTTGGTTTTTAGGGTACGAGCAGACTCTTGGCCTCTTTCTTGTCGTGTTTCTTGAGACGCTGCGGAATTTAACACCGGAGCAAAGTGCCAAGAGCGGAGTCGATTCGAAGAGGTGAAACAGGATACTAGCATGTATACTGTATCTGCCTCTGATTAGCGCCAAATGACTGATTCTAGGTCGATATTTTTCACACTGTAATTATTAACCTTATTAAAAATACAGTCCGGAACCTATAGCACCACGTGTTCCTAATTAAAATATATTTAATCAGTCACAGTTATACTGTATGTTCCTTTTAGTTCATAACAATATAATTAAATGCCTGGATACTAAGGTCTGCTAATAGAGGTGTGAATCACCAGGGATCTCCGATATAATATTATAATGATGACTGGATGCCAATTAGATTTTTATTAGATTTGTTAAAAATGTTATTTCAATATACTTTTTGAAATAGATTTTGTATAATTGTAAACACTTTGTTCCACTGTATATTACGCACTACTGTACATCACTGTGCTACCTGTCTCTAGTTGATTCTTTTTAAATTTCCTTTAGATACAATAATCTACGGAGATAAACAGTAACATGACGTGTGGATTTGTGAAAAACCAAAACTGAATATCTGTAGCCTAGGCGTTTATAAACATACATGGTATAAAAAGAGAATAAAGCTGGGATTTTGGATGGATGGAGATGATTATTACAGCTTAATCATTCTACTGCATAGGTAAAACGTGTTGGAATAGACATCAAACATTATTGTGGTAAAAATCTAAACAATCTAAATACATATATAATTTTAAATCACATATATAATTTTTATGCACAAGTTATAATAATTGCTTTTCTTTTACATTTTTATGGTAGTTCTAGTAACATACAGTGGAGTGTAAAAGCTATAATTGTACTTGCTATTACCTCTAACCTAAATGGCATGCGATTTTTTCCAAGGATTTAACATATTGCTTGTTTTGCTCTCACTGTTTTCACAGACGACTGGCGGGAAACGATTTGACGGACATCCCTAAAGATGCTTTTGATGGCCTTGTCAATCTCAAAACTCTGTGAGTGAGCCTTACTGCTTTATTATAGTTCACATATTTGCCTGTGAGTATTTATTGTTGAAGCAGGACTATTTGAAGTTTCTTTAACAATAAACTAATATTAAGTGGCAAGATTTTACATGACCCCAACCCTAATCCTCCTAATTAGAACCTCCGTTTCAATTAATATAATTATACAGTATGTTCAGAAAATATGGTATGTACTTTCAATCCTCAAATAAATTTATTTTACTTTTATATTCAATATTTATTCTAAAAAAAAAATTTAAAGGCCAAGTTTAAGGAAATATTTTGTCACAATGATCAAACAAGTTGGACCATATACTTTTCATCCAAAGAGATATTTTTTTTCTTCAATAAATAAATCTGATTCACAGTAACATCAGTGAAACACTAGAATCATCAAACAATAATTGAGCATAATTAATAATATGACATAAATACAAGTCACCCCTAACTACATAACTGGTGTCCCAAAAAAAAGTTTTATTTTAAAATACATTTGACAATTAGAAATTGCTCCTGGGTCATAGGTCACTATATGAAGAGCACTGGACAAATTTAAAAGCTATGTCAGATGTCTCTCTTCAGTTGTTTAGAAAAGTCATCATTTATTTTGCAATTTTAATGCAAAGCGTTTAAATCCACCATTAGTGTTACTTCTTTTATAATTATAACTTGAAAAAAATCGACATACAAACAAACTACATCTAATAATTTGACTTTGACGTAATTGAAAACTGTAATTAAAGATTGTGGTCTTTACATTTTGTAAATAGTTATGATTTTATCTGTAAATTGTCATTGTTGTTACCATGATTAATTTATATATATATATATATATATATAAATGCATTAAGCTCAATTTTTTATATTTGTGACCCAAATTTCACCTTTTCTGTAAAATGATGCAACCTTAACACAGGTGTGTTGTAATTTAGTTGTAATAATGTTGCGATAACCTTCACCATTGGGACATAGTTTTAGTTTTTTTTCACTTAAAAAATATATAAAATATGAGATGATATAGTGTTGAATGACGACTCAAACACAAACCAACTAAATTTCAACCTTTATTAGCAGCATTAACATCCATTTCCACAACGTCCGTCCACATCCATGGTCCCTTAAGTTTCTGAAAGGGTGTAAAATGCCAATCAAAGATTTACTGTATGTGTATCTCATGCATCTCTATGTGTTGTAATGTTACTTCTCTGTTTTATTTTCTTTAAGAAATATTTACATGACGTGCATCTTAGCTTCCAAATTACTCTATGTACGCTTTCACAGGACAGATCTCAGATGTCAAGTGTTTTGTTTTTAACCACTTTGGCTGCTTTCCATTTTAATATTTCTAAATTGCTGCTGTGCAGAAATTGCAGATCAAACAAACTTTAATCAAGGTAAACAGAACAAATATGCCAGGAGCTGCCAGGAGTCCGGTGATGAGCAAACAACGTCACCCAGGGCAGGATCAGAGTGAAATGAAACAGAAAACCAGAATCGGATCACACCAGGGAATCGACACAGAATAAAATCAGGCCCGGTTTAGACTCGACGATAAATAGCACAAAGCTGATACTTTGGTGTGACAAATGAGAGTCTTTAAATACTGTGTGTGCAGGTGTGTGTGATCAGTGAGCAGGTGTGTTGAACCCAATGTGCTGGGAGAACTGCAATGCATTAATGGGAACTGTAGTTAGGTGGCAATTCTGGAGCATCCATGACCCATGATGCATCACCAGTTAAGATGTACACAGCCCTTCATAACCCAAACATCCATTAATGATTATACATCAGTTAGTGTTTATGAGTTTCTGTGTGTAGATGCGCGCGCACACACACACACACACACACACACACAGATATGTTAAGTTTCATTTCGTCTGATGTGTGTTAATTATTCAGAACTTTAAATAGGGCATTAAACTAAATTCATGGTAGCAAATGGGTTTTAGTTTAGTCAGGGTGAGGTGGTGCATTTTACTTCCTTTTGTTTTTTCATTTGAATGGGTTTAAAGACCAGTTCACAAACAAACAAACCATTTTCCCTCAGTGTAGCAAATCAATTTTTCATTGGGTTTTTTTAACTGATGCCAAAATACCTGCTGCTGTGTCTGAAACATAATTAATGCACTTTATAGCTTACAGGCATTGCAAAAATATTGAAATTCATTTTCATAAAAATGAAAACATAGCTGCACACTCAACTTGAATGTGGAATGATGTGACTTGCCTTCTACACTCAACAAAAATATAAATACAACACCTTTGTTTCTGCTCCGATTTTTCATGAGATGGACTTAAAGATCTAAAATTCATTCCAGATACACAATATTACCATTTCTCTCAAACATTGTTCACAAATCAGTCTAAATGTGTGATAGTGAGCACTTCTGCTTTGCTGAAATAATCCATCCCACCTCACAGGTGTGCCACATCAAGATGCTGATCTGACATCATGACTAGTGCACAGGTGTACCTTATACTGCCCACGATAAAAGGCCACCCTGGAATGTGCAGTTTTGTCTCACAGCAAAATGCCACAGATGCCACAAGCATTGAGGAAGCGTGCAATTGGCATGCTGACAGCAGGAATGTCAACCAGACCTGTTGCTCGTGCATTGAATGTTCATTTCTCCACCATAAGCCGTCTCCAAAGGCGTTTCAGAGAATATGGCAGTACATCCAACCGGCCTCACAACCGCAGACCACGTGTAACCACACCAGCTCAGGACCTCCACATCCAGCAGGTTCACCTCCAAGATCGTCTGAGACCAGCCACTCAGACAGCTGCTGAAACAATTGGTTTGCATAACCAAACAATTTCTGCACAAACTGTCAGAAACCGTCTCAGGGAAGCTCAACTGCATGCTCGTCGTCCTCATCGGGGTCTTGACCTGACTCCAGCTCGTCGCCGTAACAGACTTGAGTGGGCAAACGCTCACATTCGATGGCGTCTGGCACGTTGGAGAGGTGTTCTCTTCACGGATGAATCTCGATTTACATTGTTCAGGGCAGATGGCAGACAGCGTGTGTGGCATCATGTGGGTGAGCGCTTTGCTGATGTCAATGTTGTGGATCGAGTGGCCCATGGTGGTGGTGGGGTTATGGTATGGGCAGGCATCTGTTATGGATGAAGAACACAGGTACATTTTATTGATGGCATTTTAAATGCACAGAGATACCGTGATGAGATCCTGAGGCCCATTGTTGTGCCATACTGTACATCCATGAACATCACCTCATGTTTCAGCAAGATAATGCACGGCCCCATGTTGCAAGGATCTGTACACAGTTGTTGGAAGCTGAAAATGTCCCAGTTCTTGCATGGCCAGCATACTCACCGGACATGTCACCCGTTGAGCATGTTTGGGATGTGCTTGACCGGCGTATACGACAGCGTGTACCAGTTCCCACTAATATCCAACAACTCCAAACACAGCTATTGAAGAGGAGTGGACCAACATTCCACAGGCCACAATTGACAATCTGATGAACTCTATGCGAGAAGATGTGTTGCACTGCATGAGGCAAATGGTGGTCACACCAGATACTGACCGGTTCTGAGTACCCAGACCCCCAATAAAGCAAAAAACTGCACATTCCAGGGTGGCCTTTTATTGTGGGCAGTATAAGGTACACCTTTGTTGAGTGTATATTAAAGTACTGCACAATATAGACTCCATTACGAGTGATGTATTTTCGCCATACTGGAACCATACTCAAGCCATACTCGAATCCTGTTTGAACGTCTCCTTTGTCCCAGTCGATGGTCTCTCACTCTCATTACAGAATGTTTATGGAGATAATACCATTGGCAACCTCAACGAGCACAGATAAATGAAGAAATATAAAGAAGGGACAACGCAGTTGGAGATCATTCAAAGGAGATTTTTAAATGGCTTGGAATGCAGCCTATGTTGAGTAGTACCTTTGTCTAGAGAAAAAGTTATTCTACCAACATGTGCAGTTTCAGGATAAAGTTTTAAATTAAATATGTTGCCATCCAATAAATAAAAGTTTTATAGTGACACTTTTTTAGATCTTAATTATATGTGTGTTCTGCTGTTTAGAATAGTTTTTTTTCACTGTTATAAATAGTGAAAAAAAAAATACATTGGTACCTCAGCATACGAATGTCCTGCCGCCTTAAGCGAATAATTAATACATTTTTCCTCTGCGTATAAATGAGCTAAACCGAGCGGCGGCTAAGTTGCGCGTATTTCTGGGAGCCGTTCGAAACTAGTTTGTGTCAGTAGAAAGCAAGTGACGCAAGTTTACAGATTTTTTTCTGGGCTTATGTATTTTTTGCATTTTACGCAAGGTTTAGTAAAGACATAACACCATGGGAACATTCTTGGGACCGTGTTAGCAAGAAGAAAAGGGAGCCACTTTCAGTTTATTTATTGAAGCAGCCGGTACAAAAAGGAATAATAAGTTAAGGTTAAATGAGGTTTTAATTAATTAATTAATGGCCGATTTTGATTTCCATAATCGGCCCCCAAAAACCCTAATCGGAGCACCCCTAGGCTAAACCCACTGTGTGGAATCTTTCCTGTTGGTTTAAGGCGCTTTGGTCTGGGATGCACCAAGGTTTGTGTAGTATATGGAAAATGCAGTGCGTTTTCATGTGTAGCAAAATGGATAGTAACTAACGACAATATCCTGAGTATGGCCAGCTCTGCTATCTTTTCGAAATCTGTTTTTTTTTTTTACCTACTCTAGACCCCGATGCCCTCTTTATTCCTTTTTCTCTCACATTCCCTCACAGAATGCTCCAAAACAACCAGCTTCGGGAGGTCCCCAGAGAGGCCTTTAAGAGCCTACAGAACCTTCACTCCCTGTGAGTACATCAGAGCACGCATATGGCTTAATGTCTTTCAGACACACTCTTTCTCCTTTCTCCTCTCTTCTTGTTTTGGTTACAGATTGACCCCCTCTGTGCCAAGGCTCTGTTAATTATCATATGAAACAGAAGGTTGGGGGGGGGGGACTAAGCAGAAAGTGACACAAAAGAGCGGACCTTTAGACTTCTCCAAATGAATTCAGTCCTCACGAGGCCTCAACTTTGATCAGTAAAAAAAAAGAAGAAGAAGAAGAAGAAGGAGAAAGCGGAGTACAGGAGGCGGGAAGAAGATTATCTTTCAGTGTGTTAAAATGTGCTAGAACCCATCTGCTGTCTTTATCTCTTTCTCATCAGCTTCTTCGCTCTCAAATACATGCAAACTGTCAGCCTGAGATCACATGAATCCATAAGCACTGTTCTGTACAGCGCTCTGCCTGGCAAAGGGAACAGGGTGCTCATTGTTTGAGAGTATGTTGTCTCTTTGGGTATCTTTGGTAATAGTTGTCAGGGAAGAGAAAAAAAATGCTTCCTTTCTTTGGCCTTTGTTTTCATAGTGGTCGGAATGAGGTGAGCAGAACTGCAGTAATGGAGCGCAGATCGGCTATCTAGTTTCAGCTAATTTCACAGCGGAGATTTCGTCATCCGTTAAAATGATTGAATCTTTAGGAGTAATGGCTTGCGATGTCCGCCTGCTGCGGTTATTACTTGAACAAACTCAGTTTAACAAGAAAAGGTTAACGACCTAAAGGATGCACAGTATAATAAAAGTATCGCACCAAATCACCGCTTTCCGAACGTACAGTACACTGCTTGTTCTTACCTGTAACTTATTACAGTATTATCATGTTTCAGATAATGATATCCAGCTTACAGTATCTACATCCTCAATCAAACCAAATAGTGTTCCCTATCTGCAAAGCTTTGTCAGGTTGACTGGAGGAACTGGAAGCCATTTTTGTTAAATTAAAGTGGATTTGCAGTGACTCATAGATAATTACATTTATGGCTGTTCATGCAACAAGTTTTTGTTAATTTGCGTCCTGTTGGATGTTTATTTCGATGCTTGCCATCTATTCATTCAGATATAAATGGGGGAAATGAACTGAGAGGAAAAAGGTTATCAGCCTATAATTTTGTTTTACCCCTTTAATTCAGGTTAGAACAACCCAGCGAAGTTGACTTTGATAAGGTGACATTGAGATAACGTCAAATGAACATCCCAAACACAACGTTGCAAATACAACCTCGAAACAACTAAATTGTAACCTTTATTTGCAGCATTTATGCAGAACAACATCCAGTTGCACAATGTCCGACCAAATTCATGGTCCCTCAAGTTTTTTACAGGGTGCGCAGAATTCCAATCAAATACAGGAAGGACACAACAGTTTTCCCACACACAGCGTACGGATCTCATGGCATGAATCCCTTACTGTTGTATGTTACCTTTTCATTTCATTTTCCTTAGAAATATTACAATGAGGTCCATCTTAGTTCCTTAAGTTACTTTACTGTCATATGGTCATTGAAGTGCCCAATGTTACAAAGTGTCCAGTGGTGTGCCCAATGTTATATAGTGTCCAGTGGTGTGCAGAATGTTATGTAGTGTCCAGTAATGTGCCCAATGTTATATAGTGTCCAGTAATGTGCCCAATGTTATATAGTGTCCAGTAATGTGCCCAATGTTATGTAGTGTCCAGTGGTGTGCCCAATGTTATGTAGTGTCTAGTGGTGTGCCCAATGTTATGTAGTGTCCAGTGGTATGCCCAATGTTATGTAGTGTCCAGTAATGTACCCAATGTTATGTAGTGTCCAGTGGTGTGCCCAATGTTATGTAGTGTCCAGTAATGTGCCCAATGTTATGTAGTGTCCAGTGGTGTGCCCAATGTTATGTAGTGTCCAGTAATGTGCCCAATGTTATGTAGTGTCCAGTAATGTGCCCAATGTTATGTAGTGTCCAGTGGTGTGCCCAATGTTATGTAGTGTCCAGTAATGTGCCCAATGTTATGTAGTGTCCAGTGGTATGCCCAATGTTATGTAGTGTCCAGTAATATGCCCAATGTTATGTAGTGTCCAGTGGTATGCCAAATGTTATGTAGTGTCCAGTAATGTACCCAATGTTATGTAGTGTCCAGTGGTGTGCCCAATGTTATGTAGTGTCCAGTGGTGTGCCCAATGTTATGTAGTGTCCAGTAATGTGCCCAATGTTATGTAGTGTCCAGTGGTATGCCCAATGTTATGTAGTGTCCAGTAATGTACCCAATGTTATGTAGTGTCCAGTGGTATGCCCAATGTTATGTAGTGTCCAGTGGAGAGGAGTTAATATTGAGTCCAGTTTCATTATTGGAGGTTCAGGTACAAAACTGTTTGTGGGAAAACTATTAGGCGACTGCAGTCACAAGTCATGGGTCAGGACCATCTTCATGGTCAAGTGGAGATCTCCATGCATCAAGATCTTTAACCAGAACCGGGTCACCAAAATCAGTCAGACAGGTCCGGAGCACACTGGCTCACTGGCAGCTCAGGAGCGTTATGTGCAGCTCGACAGAGAGAGACGGAGAAAGAGAGAGAGAAAGAGAGAGAGAGAGCAGTTAGGTATGGTCACAGTCACATGAAGTATAGAGTGAATGTATATATGGTGCAGACTCCACCAGCAGGGCTAATTATGACAGCAAAACAGAGCATGGAGGAAACACAGACATGAGGGCTCCCTCTCTGGGAAGTAAAGCACTTAGTAACCTTACCGTCAAAAACAGGAGTGATCAATGAAAGTGGGGTAGACAGCATCCAAACATACCAGTTTGTACAAATCTATTCACAAAAGGCTTGGCTAAATAAATAGGTTTTCAGCCTGGACATAAACAATGAGACTGCCAAGCTACATAGTTAGGAGAAATTTAGTGGAGCCTAAATGGCTATTGGCATGTTTTTGGAGAACATGGTAGAAGTCCATGAGGGGAACAAGCAAAGAAACTCCACACAGACAGCAACAAGAGCTACAAGAGCCATCCATAAGAGAAATCTCACTTTAGTTTAAAGTATAATGGGGAGACACAAAGTGTATGTCCAGTGTCTTCTCTATTACATTATATTCCATTAAAGCCATCGCAAGCACATACACTTCTGCTTAATTTACTTAATTTAACCTGTTATTTTAAAACATAACCAGTCAAATTCACTAGTCATTTATTCCTCCAGACGTTTGGACGCAAACCATATCTCAAGAGTACCGCAAGACTGTTTCGAAGGACTGTCCTCTTTGCGCCACTTGTGGCTGGATGACAACGCTCTGACCGAGGTACCAGTCGATGCCCTGCGTCCCCTCTCTTCCCTGCAGGCCATGACCTTCGCCCTTAACAAGATCACCCACATCCCGGACCGAGCTTTCGCCAATCTTTCCAATCTGGTGGTTCTGTAAGTGCTTCCTAAAATCCTGTTTTTGCACCGCATGTAACAGCATGGAAAAGAAAAATACACACTCCACCCATTGCATACAATTTCACCAGTTTAAGTCCACCGGTTAAAAATAGCAGCTTCATCATACCATTTCGTTCCGCATTACTGTGCTCGTTCTGGAGTCAGTTTAATTAGACTTGGTAAAAAAACAAGGTGTTTTTATAGTCGAGATTTTAGTCTAGAATGACATCAGGCACAATAAAAGAACGTGGAAAACACTGGGGGGGCTTTTTTTTTTTTTTTTTTTTTGATCCAGTCAGCTTTCAGCTCACCAGGCGGCGAGGGGTGTGTTTTTCTGACTGCTCTCTTTTGCTGTCTCACTGCAGGCATCTCAATAACAACAGAGTGCTGTCCCTGGGAAAACAGAGCTTTGATGGACTACAGAGCCTGGAGACTTTGTGAGTCCACCTCTCATTAACATTCAGCAAAAGTTCCGCTGTCCCATTTCCCTCTCTCTATTCTCCGTCCATCTCGTTTAGTTTCTTCTTCTCAGATAAAGAAGATAAGGGGTTTCAGCTCAGTGAAGAAAGCCTTTAGTTGCCCTCCTGGGGAATATTTTACTTGCGAACCTGGAATTGTTTGTGTGTTAGGGAAAGGGGGTAGTGTAGGAGGTGAAAAAAGTTTCGCACATTCCAGGCAAATTATACTTAATCCACAAGTCTTGCGGTATGTCTAAAAATGGAAAGTGTGATAATGCAATCTTTGAGTTAGAATTAAGTCTACTGCTCCAGACTGCTTTATCGAATAGTTTTCATCAGATATACGCTGATGACACTCCATTACTTTTGCCAATTTGCCAAAAACAAACAACAAAACATACTGTAAAAAAACATGACAGTATAACATATCACGTACATTCATTGGCTGGTTCATTAGACAAACCTTGCTAATACTGGGTTGGACCCCCTTTTGCATCCATAATTGCCTCAATTCTTTATGGCATAGATTCATCAAAGCACTGGAAGCATTCTTTAGATATTTTGGTCATGATAGCATCTCAGAATAGAAATCAGTAACTGCAGATTTGTCAACTGCAAATCTTCCATCCATGAGAGTAGCATCATCCATGCATCCATGATGCAAATATTCAGTCCACCTCATCCCAAAGGGGCTCCATTTGATTGAGATCTGGTGACTGTGGAGGTTATTATTACTCATTGTCAGAGTTGAAATGACCTTATCTTTGTGACATGCCAATGTATCGCAGCAACACGCAGCATCCTAAAATCAAAATCTGATCTGATCAAAACCCCCGTCTTCTGTTGCAAGGGATTTGAACTATAACAGTCTGGAGGAGTTCCCCATGGCTATCAGAACCTTGAGGACTTTAAAAGAGTTGTAAGTGTCCACATTGTCTCTTTCCTCATACTATCCGTACCTCTTATTTTCACAACTTTCACAACTGCTTTTTTCGTTTTGCAGGGGATTTCACAACAACAACATCAAATCCATCCCTGAGCATGCCTTCATTGGAAACCCCTCTCTCTTAACAATGTAGGTCTCTATACTGTACAGTATGTGTTCATTAATCTTCAGTGCCAATATGATTACACTATAAGTAAGTGCATTTAGCATTGAAATTATAAACGCCTCAAATTCAGATTTTATAGATAGTAACTCATTATGTCGAATACAAATCACTCATTACTTTTTAAGATAAGTGCTGAATTTAAGTCTGCACCTACATCCTCATCATCTCAATATTTGAAGAGATCAGCGAGAATATGACTTTAGTTCCTGCGTAAAATGTATCAAAAAGTTTTAAGATTAGCTCTGTTTACAAGCTCTGCTTTTTTCCGGTGTACATTCTCCCTCAGATGCCTTAAAACCTTTATTAAACTATATAAACCCAATGTTTTTTTTATTTGTTTCTTTTAATATTTTTTATTTTTTATTTATTTTTTTTTTTTGACAGATTCTTCTACGACAACCCTATTCAATTCGTTGGCCAGTCTGCTTTCCAGCACTTGCCGGAGCTCAGAACACTGTGAGCCAAGCTGAATCCATCAATCTTGATTTTCTTCATGATTACGTTACAGCAGCAACTTCAACCACAATGAGACTCTTACATCCATTTTTACCCCTGTTGCGTTTAGGTCTTTAAATGGAGCAGCAGATATCACGCAGTTCCCGGATCTCACAGGCACACATAGTCTGGAGAGGCTGTGAGTTTCCTCTGTCCTATGACACCATACTCTTAAATACACAGTTTACAGTAGCACCTTTTATGAATTACTACAAAATCATGGGATAACTACATGAGCAAATACACTGTGTAGTGTCCAGTTCATTTTTTTTTAAATGAACAGGGTTTTAAATATTGCTACACACAACACACATTATACATCACTACCTTAAAGTATTGCTCTTGTTGCTTAAACTATATCCAGTGTCGTTTAAAAAAATTGAAATATCCTAAGAAATTAATAAATCTAAATGTATACATATATAATGAGGAAATAAATTAATAAGTAATTAATTAAATGTAGTTTAACAAACAGCCTTTTTCATTTTAATTTTGATTATTATGGCTAGCATAGCTCATAAAAATCATAAATATCTCAAAATATTAAAATATTTAATTTCCGGTTTGAGTACTATGATATTACTGTGCATGATTAGCTATTCAACTGTCCTGACCTAAACCCATAAAGAATCCATGGAGTATTATCAAGAGGAAGTTGAGAAACACCTGACCCAACAATACAGACGAGCTGAAGGCTGCTATCAAAGCAACCTGGTCTTCAATAACGCCTCCACAGTGCCACAGGCTGATCATGTCATGTCAGATTGATCCAGTAATTCATGTTAAAGGAGCCCTGACCTAGTACCATGTACCAAGTGCATAAAACGATTTTATCTGAATTCCTGTATTGTAAAAAAAAATTATGTTAGGAAATATTCTAATATTTTGAGATACTGTATTTTAAATTTATAATCATCTAAATTAAAACCAAAAGGCTGGAAATATTTAACTTTATTAAATATTATATCTAAATGTAATTAATCTAGAATATATGAGATTTTTAATTTATGAAAGAAAATTAACTTTTTCATGATATTCAGTTTTTAGTTTTACATTTACTGTCTATTTTTCTTGGTTTTGGTCTTCCATCTCCAAAAATAATGTGGGTCAATGTGTTGATTACTCTGCCTTGCTCAAGTGTTCTGGAAAAGATTTGAGTTTCCCCACTGACCTAAGAAGTATATAGTGCTTCCTGAAGAGGAAGATGAACAGTGGGTTTGAAAAGTATTTAGATCGCTTACAATTTTTGGTCTTGTTGGGTTCCAGTTGAGTGCGAGTGGTGTTTTATGGCTGAGTATATAGAGATAAGCTACTTTTAAATACAACTAAAGGTTTCTGAAAGAATTAGGAAATTAAAGTTGTTTTAGAAAGGTTGGACTTTCTAAAGCTTAAAGAAAGCATTACATCTAAAAGATAAAAACAATGTGCTGCTCATTATCTGGTTAATACCATCTCTATGGTGAGGGCTAGGGTTAGGGTTAGGGTTAGCCCATGGTGGTGGCAGCATCATACCATAGGCGAGCTTCTCAGCAACAGGGTCAAAGAGACTGTTCGGAATTGATAAAAGGAGGAATCCAGACTAATGTTAAAATGTGTTTAAGGAAAGCATCTTGGATTTAGGATTAGTCTCTGAATGTCCTTGAGTGGCCCAAATAAGGTGTAGACTTGCACCCATAAAACTTTTCTGTAGAGACCTAAAGACGACAGGTCACAGGAAGGACATGAAGCTGTAAATTCTGTCAACATGCTTTTGAATGAAGGATTATGTTTATCTATTAAAATGAAAATAAAACTGATTTTTATTAAATCTATTTCTAATAGATTTCGAATACTTTCCAGACCAACTATTTACATACCGTCTAACTGCTCCGAGTCCACTGGGATTGGCTCCAGGCCTCCTATGATGATGATTTACTAAATAAGCAGTACAAAGAATGATTAAGAGAGATAAGCGAGTTTACTTGGAATTAATTGCTGTACTCATCTCTGTGCTTAGCGCTATCACAGGTGCAAGAATCACCTCTCTACCGAGCTCAGTGTGTGAGCAGCTTCCCAACCTGCAGATACTGTAAGTGCCTCAATATCTACTGTTCATAAACCACTACACAGTACATAATATTTTAAGAAATATCCATCGATGAGGCAAGAAACTATGACAGATGCTTAATTCAGAGACATCTTACTTTCTAGAGATCTTTCCTACAACCTAATCCATTCTCTGCCAAGTCTCCAAGGCTGCAAGAAGATTCAAAAGATGTGAGTTATGAATCGAACTGCATACACTATATTTTTTAAGCTGATATGATCGGCAGTAACATAACGCTGTAACAATAACTGATGCTTGTCTTTACTGACCAGCGATCTCCATCATAACCAGATCCACGAGCTGAAAGCAGACACGTTTCGAGGCTTGCCTTTACTCAAGTCCCTGTGAGTATTAGTTACTTCTGCAGTAATGCAAAAAAATTGCTGACATCCTGTATCACCAACAAGTGGAAAAATCCTACATAATCCGTCCACTAATTGATTTTTGTTTTTTATTGTCAATTTTTGATTTTGTTGTAGTGGCCTGGCCTGGAATAAGCTGTGCTCTGTCGACCCGCTCTCCTTCGCTGAGCTGCCAGCTCTCACCAAACTGTGAGTTCCAGCAAAATCTTTAGTAATGAGCCATGGCCAAGAGCATACTGAGTCATGAACATAATTCAAGTGCTAACATTACGTTTTCAGATAACCCCAGAATAATTGGCACCCTCGGTGGTGATAAAAATGTTAGTGGTTAATTTGGGTAATCTTTTAATATCACCCTGAGAAATGTCACATATTATCGAAGTTGATTATTCTAAGAAAGTAATTTTAGAAAAAACACATTTTTAAAGAAACTACATTTCACATGCTCTAACCTTGGTGAGCACTTTCTATTTCACTGTAGAAGCACAGAGTGTTGTATTAGGTTTTACAAGTTTGTAAAATACAGAGCATGAAATACCTATTTATATCTATAGATCCTCCAGGGTCCTAGGTTCCCTCTTGTGGATTCCTTTAGATTATTCCACAGGTTATCAGAAGGGTTTCAGATCAGGGGAACTGTTAAAAGCTTGTAGTAAAGGATCATTATCCCACTGGAAGATCTGCAGTAACCATGAGCCAGTTTCTCAGTCATCCATCTGAAAGTAGAATCAGGTCAACTGGACTAATTCAGTAGAAACGTTTCACTGCTTCTCCAAGTATCTACAGTCTTAGTTAAGTTGGAAAGTTCCTCATATTTACGTAAGTCATCCAAAGTCAAATGATCCTCACCTACCACCCCTTCATTTGAGGATGAAAATGTACGAATATTGGACAAAGAGGATAGATGGTCCGATAGAGGGTTGAAAGAAGCCAACTATATGTAGTTGGAAAATCCTTCTCCCTACAGAGGTGAAGGTGTTCTATTTTTCATGATGCCCTTCATCTATCCCAAAGAAGATCAAGACTTCTTTACATCTCCACCAAGAAAGCCACACTTAAGGACTACCCTTACTTTTTCCGGTTATTACACCTTAACGACTCTTTCTAATTTCTATCTGTTGTCTATACCCTATTTACTAATGATCCTCCCTCCTATTCTTACCTTCCCTATTGTTCACATAACAGTCCTTTTCAGATGCAGTAGGGGAGGATCCTTGAAGGACTTGATTACAAAGAACTTTTCAACTTACCTTAGACTGAAGATGCTACTTGGATGAGTCGTTAAAGGTTTCTTACTAAACTATGAAGTCCAGTTGACATGACTCAACTTCCAGACATGAGCCAGTTGTAACCTGTTGAAGGATCTAGCCAAATATTCAATGAAATATTTCTTGTAGTTCATTGGGGTCCATAATGCCCTGTATCTTAATAAGGTTCCCAAGGAAAACAGGAGTAAAAACAGAAACAGGACAGATCCTCCACCATGTTGTACTTTTTCTACAATGCCTCTCTGATCAGCTTCATCACTGAGTGCAGGGTGTGATCGCTCAATATATCTATTTCATTGTGCCACCTGCCTTCAAAGGAAACGCAACACGTGGATCACTGTCTGACATCTTGTGTCTGCGTTATCATTCTCTGGCATCTGTTATCATAACACTTTTCTTCTATCTGCAACTCCTCCTAAACCATTCATGAAAATTTGACCAAACATTCACAGAACATTCTTTGGGCAGGCAACACATTTCTTCCTCAGAAGATTCATTTGTGTGTTACTTCCTCTTTCAAATTGGTTTATTACATTTTTGGAGTTTAAACTGCTTAATTTTTTAGCCCTTGCAGTGAATATGATCTTCATTTGAACCTTTTCTAAGTTCTACTGGTCACAAATGTGCCATAAATGTCTGTTTGGAAAGTACCGATGAATAAAGTGCCATTGCCCAAGATAAAATGCTGTATTTGGATAATTTCTCTTCTTTACAGTGACCTGACTTCCAATCACCTCTCATCTTTACCTGTGGTTGAGATGCACGTGTTGACTCACCTGAAACTGGCTGGAAACATAGACCTCCAAGAGCTAATTCCAGTGGAGAGATTCCCCAGACTGAGGTCAATACATGTCAAATAAATACACATAGACTTCATGTATATTTTGCATTTGATGAGCTTGCATTAGTATTTACCCCCTTTGACTTTTCCCACATTTTCTAATGGTACAACCTGGAACTGACATGGACGTAACTTGGGTTAAACAAACAGTATTGTTAACATAGTTGTTGGCCAAAAGCCTACATGTAATCTGGCAGACCCTGTTGAACTTTGTACAAAAAAATAGCAAACTAGCAGAATGTGCAGACTTAAAGCTGTAATAGCAGCCAAAGATGGTTATTGGTCCAGGAGATACATTAGGTGTGCTTTTTTTTTGTTTAACAATTGAATTAAGGTGGCACGGTGGTATACGTTGTTGCTTCACACTTCCAGGGTCGAGGGTTTGATTCCTGCCTCAGGTCAGTGTGTGTGGAGATTGCATATTCTCCTTATGCTAGTTGGGTTTCCTCCCACAGTTCAAAGACATGCAGATTAGGTTTCCAAATTGTCCATACTGTGTGTGCCCTGTGATAGATTGGCACTCTGTCCAGGATGTACCCCATCTCATTCCCAAAAGTCTCCTAGGATAGGCTGCAGGCCCCTGTGACCATGCACAAGATAAGCAGTATGGAACATGAATAAACAAACTACTGTAAAGCTACTTCATGTGAACTTTTACAGGTACAGGGCTGGGTGGCTACTGGTTCTGTTCTACTATAGTGACCTTCTAACCTTCATGCAATATTTGGGACTGAAATCTGGACACTAGCATGTAGGTTAGCAAAAGGCTAGTCAGCTAACATCTGTAAAAGAGATAACGTTATGGATAACGCCTTCAATACAGGGATTAGTATGGCCGGTGTTATGGAATTATCCAAGTACTATTTCTGTATTTTAACTTTTTATATTAACTCTAAAGCCAATACTTCTATAAACTAATGTAAAAGTAGAAAAAGCTCACAGTTTAAGTAGCCATATTGAATTGATGTCACTTTGAAATGAAGGATGAATCTGGTAGTTGAAGTTGAAATTCTAAGTTCCAGACTGTTTGGTGTGGTTTTTATCAGTTGTGAAAACACGTGGGGAAGCAGGATTAATCTTAGTGTCGCAGTAGAGGAAAATCACATCTTTTCAGGTGCTAGATATACAGTGGTACCTCAAAATACGTGGAGAATGCTGCGTATTTAATCCGTTCTGGAGGCGAGTTCTTTACGCAAAATTTCGTATTGTGAAACACATTTTCCCATAGGAAATAGTTTAAATGCAGATAATCTGTTTTAGCCACCCAAAAATATTACCAACATGACTAATTTCCATGATGCATTTTCGCTAAAGGGGAAAATTTGCAAGGCTGGGCGTTCATATGCTGAGATACCACTGTAGTGTTTCTAATGGTAAAAATCCTGCTTAAGTCCATTTCAAGTCCAGATTGTTCCAGGTTGTGAATAGTTAAACAATGCAGTGTGTGGAAGCACAAATGTTATTTATTTTTGCACATATGAACAGGATGTTTTGAAGGATAAAATTAAGAGACTGGGGGAAGGGTAATTTCTCTTGAAATTTCTACTGCTTGAAAGTCCGTGGATAACGGTATTCTAGATCTTCTTCTCAGACAGAACCAATCTAACCTAGGCTTCCCTTCACATTTATAGGGTCATGGAGATGCCCTATGCATTTCAGTGCTGTGCTTTTCTGACCTGCGAGAAACACATGATTAGTTGGGAAAAGGAGAAGAACAGCAGCAATGACGTAAGAAGGAAAGACGGTGTCGCCTCCAGCACAGGTGTGTACACTTTAGCTTATTGTTTACACAGTTTATAAAGTGTAAAGAGTTAGCTTCTGATGTGGATTTCCAGAGTATTCCATTCTTCCAGACTTCTCTTCCCTGCAGGCATGTTTGGTTGTCAAAACTCTTTGGTGACGTTAATTCGGCAGTGTTACAGATGTTGGGACAACATTGGTATTACTGTAGGTTGTTTGACATTGGAATGATGTTGACTATATGATGAAGGGATAATGTTGAACAAATACAACACAATGTTCCAAAATCAACTTCAAAACCAAATTAATGCCGAACCAATGGCCTGAGCAGGCCTCGAACAGGGTTTTTACCACTGGACTACTTAGAAACATGCAGTTGTGCCCGTCCCAATCTCCGGTCAGAATCCTGAACCCTGTTATAAACCTAAGGGACCATGGATGGGGACTGACATCATGTAAATGGATGTTAATCGGCATGAATGCTCCAAATAAAGATTACTTTTTCATTATTTTGAGGTTGCACCATTGTGTGGGTTGTTTATTCAATGTTATCTCCATTTCATTTTATCAAGAATATTTTAACTACAGCATTGTCCTGACGGTTGAGTAGAACCAGCCAAAACATGATGATAAAGGCTATTTTCCTACACGTGCTTTATAAAAACAGTAAGAAAGTACAAGCTGATTTGATGACGTTTCTTTTTTTTTCTAAAAGGAGACCATGAATTTGAGGATCTTTTCCCTGACCCTGAAGACGATTCTGTTTTACACCACTCAATCCAGTGCTCCCCATCACCAGGTAACAAAAGAACATCTAATCCAAACACAGTTTCTTTTCTGATTTCCATCCTAAACGTTTCTTCTATTTCTTTTATCCAGGCCCATTTCAGCCATGTCTTTATTTGTTCGAGAGCTGGCTCATCCGTTGTGGAGTTTGGATCGTTGCCGTCATGTCCCTGATTAGTAATGCTATGGTCATGGTGTCTGTCTTTCTTTCTCCAACATTTTTGTCTCCCGTGAAGCTGCTGGTGGGCTTGTTAGCGCTGGTTAACAGCCTGACAGGACTGTGCAGTGGAGTTATGGCTCTTGTAGATGCCCTCACCTTTGGGAGCTTTGCAAAATATGGCGCAAACTGGGAAAGCAGTGCAAGCTGTAAGCTCACTGGATTCGTGATGGTCTTTGCATCCGAAACGAGCGTCTTCCTGTTGACCGTGGCCGCTGTGGAAAGAAGTTTTTCTGTCCATAATGGGAAAGCAGCATTGGATTATAGAGCCTCAAAAGCGATGGTTAAGCTAGCAGTGCCATTTTGCTTCATCTTGGGTTTGGGGGTAACATCGCTACCTCTCCTACACGTTACTGATTACGGAACATCATCGCTCTGCCTTCCTGTTCCCCTTGGAGAAAACTCTGGTTTGGGCTTGATGGTGGTCCAAGTCCTGGTCAACTCTTTATGCTACCTGGTCATGACCGTAACCTACACGTGTCTGTATTGCAGCTTAGAGAAAGGCGAGCACGACAAGCTCTGGGACTGCTCCATGATCCGCCACGTGGCCTGGCTTCTTTTCGCCAATTGTGTCCTTAACTTCCCTGTAGCATTCCTGTCGTTTTCTGCCCTGTTGAAAATCTCCGCCGTGGGTCCGGATGTGATCAAATCAGTGCTCCTGGTGGTGGTACCCTTACCTGCGTGTCTTAACCCTTTGCTTTATGTGCTCTTTAACCCCCATTTCAAAGAGGACCTGGGACTCTTGCTCAGACACACTGGGGTGACGCTGCTGAGGAACCAGCACCTGAGCCTGGCCTCGCTTGACTCAGACGATGCCGAGAAACAGTCATGTGACTCCACGCAAGCTTTGGTCTCTTTCACCAGTTTGAACAAACAACCGACGTGTTTGGCACAGGATCCCAAGCCACATCATTTCACTGTGCATTGTGTGTGCACGTCTTAAAGCTGTGTGTCATCTTAAAAATGCAAGACTTTTCTAAGAATTATTTTACACACGGCCCAGTGTGTAAGACAAACCCAGTCAGCGTTACATCTGTTAGTGTGAACGCATAAATATGTGCTTTATGTTGGGTGCACATAGACAAGACTTCAGTATCGCTGTGTGTGTTGGTCGAGTAAACATGAGGAGAATACTGATGTCTGATGCTTTCTTCAGACGTGGTGGCACGGTCTTTACTGCCATTAAAGGGGCAAATGGGGCAATCCATGACTTTTTAGCTGTGTACCAAGCAGAAGCATAAATGCAGTAACATTGTTACCTTATATTTGCATAATATTTTACCTCTCTTTGGGTTGTATTTCCATATTTTGTGAACCTTGAGATAATCAGATGTAAAATACACAGTAATACTTGGTTAAACCTAAAAGCTTAATAATACAGTTACTTTACATGTTATGTAATATTATACCATCCTATAGACACTGAAGATGGTGGGTCCGTGTGTGGTGTATTTTTCTTTTTTGACCTATTCAAAGGTTAATGTATAAAACATGTAATTTTTGATGGTTGACAAGACAGTTAAGACGATTATTTTCAACTAGCAACACACACTTACAAGCCTGTATGCTGTTTCCATTTCACTTTGTGTTGTAGTGTTCCATGCTTGCTGTTTAATGTGTTACAGAAACAACATTTTAGATAATTAATGAAGGATTAAGCAACTTTTAATTGTTATACCACGATTTTAAATAGCACTTGTTTAAGACTTCAGATCTTCGTTTTTAATCAATTAATCAACGTATTTGTTTACTAAATGCCTTGTCCTCCTGTGAATGTATTTATGTAACATTAAATAGAGAATTTTAATTGGATATATGGATTGCTAAATTGATACGTACACTACCAGTCAAAAGTTTGGAAACACCTTCTAATTTCATGGTCTTCCTGATTTTTCTTTTATCTACATTGTAAAAAAAATACATTGCTCAAGGTGTCCAATCTATGCAATAATCTTCTTTGAACAGTTGATATTGAGATGTGTCTACTAATAGGGGAGGAGGTAGCTCAGCGGTTAAGGCATTGAATTAGTGTTTGGATGGTCCCAAGTTCAAACCCCACCACCACCAAGTTGCCACTGTTGGGCCCTTCAGCAAGGCCCTTAACTGACACCTGCTCAAATGTGTAAAGAGATAAAAATATAAGTTTTGGTCTTGCTTTCCTGGTAAAGTCTTCATTAGAACCAGTATCATCATGGTGCTTGATTGGTTTTGCGAATGCACTTGACACAATACTGTTCTTGCAATAACTGTTCCAGAACAGCTGACCTTCTTGTCTTAAAATAACTCCTGCTTGTTATTGTTGTTGTTACTTAATTACCAAGTGCCATATGTCTTATTTCAGAGTTTTAAAAATAACCCAGTATTTTTCTAGAATGTAAAAAAAATAGATCACTAAACTAGAAACATTGAATTAGGAGGTGTGTCCGAATTTTTGACTGGTACTGTGTGTTAAAGCTCAAATAGTAGACATCTTTTTAAAAGTCTGCAAACTAGGTGTGTTAATGATCCGATTAAGTACAACTCAGATCCTGCATTCTGGAATACTTGTTGTTTCTTTCTCTTTCACTCCTTTTCTAAACACGCTGTTTCAGTGTCTGTAGCGTTAAATCAACTTCCCCTAAACGCTCCTTTGAGGAAGTGCATTTTTCTAGCCATTCAGAATGCAGGGATTGGAAATGTTTATGTTCGGAAAATGATCAGGCTTTTCTCACCCATATACCAGACAAACATAATAAGCGGGAAAATGTATGTAAGATTGTCCATTAATAATGGCGTCCTTAATATTTAAGGATATAAAAGTTAAACCATGACTACAAGCTGAAGAAGGCTATGTGTAATGATGGAGATTAAACGCAGTCATCATCAGCAGTATACCAATCACTGGCCTGTTTATCAGACCTGGTTCTCGTAAACAAACACTACATGTTATAGCTGATCCAAATACTCCATATTCAAATCTCATTATTTTTCTAACATACTAATTAGAACCTTTGTATGAAGCTGAACAATTGTCGAATTTAAATCTAAACAATTGGAGTAAGTAATTATGTGTAAAGAAAGAGCTGTCACACTGAAATTTATTAGCAGCTATTCTTCACCACTGAAGTGTACATTCCTGTAGAATGTAGAATGTCTGGTTTGTTTTTATACCTCAGATATTTTATGTAATTTGTATTAAAGACATTTAAAAAAACAAATAATGCTTTGGTGTAGCATGTGAAACTGGAAAAAAATGGTTATGAGGAGAAATTAAGTGAGTAAGGTATTAGGATTGTAACACAGGCTTAAATAAAACATGGCACAACTGTAGGTATCTTTAACTGTTTGAGCCACCACTACTCATTGTATAAAAAGAGGGAAAGAAGAAACATTGTTTTGATAGGTAGATAGATGTGGGTTTGTTATAAGGTGGTGGTTGGTTGGAATGGGTGGTGGGATTCGGTGGATGTGTAATTGTGTGGATTAAAAGTGGATGTATGATGAGTGGATGGACGAATGGTTAGATTGACAGATGGACGCTCAACTCGAGGAGTTCCACGAGTGACATCACTTGACTGTTCATGTCAACAGTAGTAAACAAAGCTGCACTTCTTTAAACATTTAAACGAGTTGTACACTATATACAGTCACAATAAGTACAATTCATTAGAAGCTATATGTTTACATAATATAAATCAATGTGAAAACAAATATTTAAAATGTCTTAAAAAAAATTTAAAAAGAAAGACTGCGACCAAAAATAACCATGACTATCACTGGTATATTATTTTGTCAAACTGTGAAAGAAATTATAGTTACTTCTGTACAAATATTGACAATATTTTTTCGTTCTTGAGTAAAATTCTTGAAATATAAAGATAAAAAGTAAAAGATTTTTGTTGATCACCTAATGTGTGTATATATATATATATATAAAAAGGTTATGTATTATATATATATATTTATTTATAAAAAGGTTATGTATTATATATTATTTTATATATTATTATTATTATTACATTTTGAGTAAACTTCACATGCATAAACAAATATATGCTTTTTTAGAGGTTGTTTTTCTTATTGTGTTGTAGTAGTTGTGATAATAATAATAATAATAATAATAATAATCATAATAATAAAGCTTATTACAACTGCTTAGACAACGGCTCGTGACCTAAGAATAAAGAATATGAATATGAATAGGAAATAAATATGAAAATTAAAATAAAGGGTAAATTTAACTAGGGATGAATAAAATAAAAATATACAAATAAAAGTTAAAAATAAAATAACTGTACACAAAAATACACAATACAGAAAATATATGGAGAATATATGAAGAAATGTAAAACAATAAGAGCAGCGGAATAAATGGTAATAAAAGAAAGGTAATGTCGATGGTTGTGCAATCCACATCCACATATTAAAAGTGACTTATGCAGTGCAAATATGCTTAAAGTGATTTATTTAAAGTGACTTGTGATTGAGTGATTTGATGACCACGGAGTGTAGTTGTGCAGTGGCCAATAGTGTAAACAAATGTCCAGAATGTCCAGTGTGTGTGTAAAAACCATATGTGTGGGTCAGTACTGTGTGGAGGTGTGATTGTGATTGAGAGACCGTATTGCCTGCGGGAAGAAGCTCCTCCTCAGTCTCTCTGTGTTGGCCTTCAGGGAGCGGAATCGCTTTCCTGACCTCAACAGAGAGAACAGTCCACTGCTGGGATGCAATTTGAATTTAAATTTTATATTATTGAAACATTATAGTGATGTTCCAGTCTGCACATTTACTAGTGTTATTTTTACTAGTGTTTCAATTTCATCCCTTATTTGTTTATTAATTCATTTATTCTATTTATTATAATTTCATTAATTCATCAAATATACCGCTTTACCCTGTAGACAGGGTCACAGGGGCCTGGAGACGATCCAAGGAGATTTAGGCCACGAGGCGGGGTACACCCTGGATGTGGTGCCAAACCATCACAGGGCTCACACACACACACACATATATATATATATACACACTACAAGCATTTGGAAGCACCACTTAGCCTAAGCGACATGTCCTTGGACTGTGGATGGAAATCGGAGCACCTGGAGGAAACCCACCAAGCACAGGGACAACAAGCAAACCCCATGCACACATAGACCCTGCGGCGGGAATCGAACCCAGACCCTGGAGGTGACAGTGCTAACCACTGAGCCACCATGCAGTTTTATATTATTATATATTATTATAATATATTATATATTTTTTATTATATTATTATATATTATTATAATATATTAATAAAATATTATATTAATATTTAGAAATTTTGTACCACAGAAAAATTCAGTGTAATTATAAACACCATCCTGAGTCCCAGAGTATGAATTCCAATTCGATGAAGCGTTTTCTTCAGCAGGTGGCAGTAGAGTGTTATAGTAAGTCTAACAGAGCCGTAGAAGAAGAAGAAGAAGAAGCTCCGCACGGTACACGAACCGATGAGCGCTTTGACGCCGCTGGCGGGGTCGCGCGCGTTATTAACTACACAATCAATGAAAGTGTTCTGGTGTTAAGATGAAACAAAGAGCAGAGCAACACCGCGACTTCCTGTGCTGCAGGTACACTTCCGGTGGCGCGTGACACACACTAAAACCTTCGCTTTAGCTTAGCGTCGCGTTTACACTCGGACCAGAGGATGTGACGATACGGTATCGCTACACCGGGATCATGACGTCACGATACACGGCGGGTTTTCCGTTTCCGGTACCGGAAGCGTCATTACGTCAGGTGTAGCGCTGTTCTCTTTAACCCAGGCAAAGCAGAGAGACAGCACAACTGCGACACATTTATTTATTTATTTATTTATTTAGTTGTTTGAACATTTAGTTCACAATTTATTATTTTATTAAGCATTTTAGTTATTTATTTGTGTTTATTGATTGATTGATTACTAATTCAGTAATTTTTCCCCGTCGTCCATAAATGATAAATGTTTTGAGATTACCTCTGTTTACAAGCGCTGCATTTCAGTCGTATGTTCTTCCTATAGACTAATTAAAACGGCGCATGTTCACATCGCACATGATGATTGCCTGGACTGTCCTATATGACACCGAAAATGGCAGCAATGTAGTGGATTGTGCTCCGACAATCATCATGCACAAGTTGCCGAATGGTTTTGACATTTTCGCGGGTTGAGCGAAGGTAGGGAAGGTGTTCCTGATATCTAGGGCTGGTCCGAATAAAATTTTTTTAGCTTTTGAGTATTCGGTAGTGATCAACATCGAATATTCGAAGCTTCACTGGGAGAGGGCTGAATATATCCTTATCTCTAATAAAGGCAGGAATCTCTCTGTGTGTGTCTGTCTGTTGCATTTTTATGTCGAGAACCGTTCATCCAACTGCTGCGGACGCAAGGGAGTGCAAAGTCACATTTTTGTGTAATATGGATACAGGCAAGTTGTCATGAACTAACCTGAGTAGACCAGAAGACGTAGCTTTAGCGGTTAGCCCTTTGTAGCATGGAAGGTAAACCCAAACGCGGAGTAACACGAGTAGGCAGAATAACCACGCGATTCCTGCCTTTATTAGAGATAAGAATATATTCAGCCCCCTCCCAGTGAAGCTTCGAATATTCAATGTTGATCAACATTGTTTTAAGGACTCTCTCGAATGGGGAGCAAGTGCCGGTCCGGGTCCTAGTGCCGGTCGCGGACCGAGTGTGCATGACACAAGTTTGCCACAAGGGCTAGTCATTTAAGCGTGAATGAGAACCGTTTCGCTGGGATCGATGTCACGGGTTAAAAATCCCCCCCCCCCCCTCGACGAATAATTGAATATTCTGATTCAGCCCTACTGATCTTCTATCGTCTTACAGCGATGTTCTTCCACTTTTGAAGCGCTTGTGCCACTCAAAACACCTTGAACGACTCGTTGCCGCATCGCCGTAAAATGTCAGGATCATGTCAAACGTCTGTGTGGCAGATTTGCCCAGCTTCACACAGAATTTCACATTTATCCTTTGTTCTAGCTTGCTGTCTTTGATGAAAGAGCAGATGTGTTAACGCACTTGGTCAGAATAGCACCAGTCGCACAGGTCCCGATGTACACAGGACAGTGTCTTTTGGCACACTAACTTATGAAGGTCGGCGCTTAATGTGACCGTGCGTACAGCCTTGTGCTGCCATCTGTTGACAAAACTAGCCTCCAAACTTTTTGATGCCACTTTGTTTTGAAGTTTTGTGAAATTATAAAAGTGGTATGTGTGTGTGTTTCAGATTTGTATGAAGATTTCCGTCTTTGGTTCTTCATGTAATAAACTGCACATTTCTCTCTCTCGTTGCTTCATAGCTGCACTTCTCAGAGCGACTTGACACGCTTTTTGTGCATGATCGCCTCCTAAAGACGTGTCTCAAGATGATGACCGACATCATTGTGTTGTGTTTCACTTTGGCCGTCTCCTTGTCCTTCTGGATCATATCGCTAGCAATCAGCTCGTACTCCGGTGAGCTCTCACACATTCACACACGGCTTTCAAACCCGATGTTTTTAATCATTCAGCGTTCACCTACTCATTAAGTTCTCCGATTCTGTTGTTTTGTCATTTCGCTACAGGTACGTTGAAGCCTGTGTCTCCGTGGCGATGGCTGTTCTCTGTCCTGGTCCCACTCGTTATCACGTCTCGCGCTTGGAAGAAAAAGAGTCTCGATTTCGGGGGATGTCTGGGAGGTAAAGGACAAAACAGAGTTTTAAATCGTATAAACTGTAGTAATACAGTAGTTTAGTGTGCGGAACAGCAGCTCATCTTTTTTACAGCAACTTGGGAAGCCTTTAGAGCTCATCAAGGCTTGGTTAGCAGTTAGCCTTGTTTAACGGTAATCTTAAATATGAAGCCCGAAGAGAGCTTACAGGACTCCAGAGGAAACAGAGTGTGTGGAAGTGCCTGAGAAAAGCAGATGAAGAGTTTGAGACACAAAGCAAGACATGATCATGGAAGGAAGCTTATCTTTTCTTTTTTTTATTTTTTAAAGAAAGATGAGGGAGTGAGCAAATGAGCAGAAGAAGTAGTCAAAGAACTAGGACAAAAAAAATGGCACCCTAAAGAAAGGGCCCATGTGTATGGTAGCTGGAAGGTTACACTGGAACACACACACACACACGTTTAGTTGATTTCAGCCACAGTATGCTTTGCCCGTTTATGGAACTTTGTGGGCATCGATAAATGCAAATAAAAATTTAGTAAGAATTTTTATAAAAATGTTTTTCTTTATTTAAAAAATACTAAACGAGGTCTGTAAATGATTGAGCTTTATTATGTTGTATTCTCTGCAGTACGTTAATGTGTTAGGGGAGTTTGAGCACCTCAGCCAGAGGAAAGTGTGAGCTGTTGTTCTGCCACATCCTGTTGCTCTGCAAGCAAAACAAAATCATCTTATATGTTTTATATAAAACATATAGCACTATATGAAGACCAGACGGCTCCGGCTTCACCCCGTAAAAAACTGAACAGTTTTCTAAGAAGCAGCAGACAGCAGCTTTGTTGTAATAAGGTGTATATATTTCTCTCTTAATCCTGGTTTAATTTGGTGATGTGTGTGTGTCACAGCGCTGCTGGTCGGTTTTGTTCTCACCTTGGCCAACACCAGTTTCCTGGCAGCTCTGTTTGCGTTCTTCATCACCTCCAGTAAGCTGACACGATGGAAGGGTGCGGTCAAGAAACGCATCGACTCCGAATATAAAGAAGGTGAAGGTTTTGTTTGTTGATTTCAATCAGTGATGTCATGGAAACTTCTTACCTTCTCTACAGGTTATATATAAACGATGCAGCAGATGATGATGATGATGATGATGTGGTCTGTTGGAGATTGTTCCTAAGCGGTTCTCAGGGAAAACTAAAGCCTTTAGCATAAAAATACAAAGGAAAAAAGTATCAGTTAAAATTGGTGGGAATCACCAGGAATCAATCGATATGATATTATCCCGATACCCCGGTTCTTATTCGATTTGTAATGCGATCTTTTAAGTCTCACGATTTTATAAATATCCATATTTTTTTTGACGAATCACTGCACGCTGCTCTTCATTTGTTGAATGTTCACAAATAAACTGATGTAACACGTTCACACCTGCACAGCAGTGACCGGGAAGACAGTAGCCTTGAACGGAAAGCGCTGATAAGGCTAACAGAAGTTATAATATAACCGAACTGTGGATCATTTTTGATGTAGCTTAACCTGTTTATAGACAGTGTTTGATCCGTGTCCTCGTGTTCCGCAGGTGGCCAGAGGAACTGGATCCAGGTTTTCTGTAACGGAGGCGTGCCGACAGAACTGGCTTTGCTTTACATGATCGAAGTCGGCCCGGGCGAGATTCCAATAGATTTTTCCATGCAATACACTGCGTCATGGATGTCCCTGTCGCTCCTGGGAGCTTTGGCCTGCAGTACAGGAGACACATGGGCTTCAGAAGTGGGTCCTGTTCTCAGTAAGAGTCGACCCAGGCTCATTACTACGTGGACTGAAGTCCCAGCAGGTGAGGAAAGAAGACTTGAGATTTCTGGTTCGCAGCTGCACTATATATATATATATATATATATATATATAAAATATGTACTCAGCTATGATTTAGATGCTGGACATTCCTCAGCACGGTGCTGAATAATGCATCTGGAACAGGATGTTCAGTTAGCACATGCTGGGAATATTGGAATAATAATATTAAAGCATCTGCAGAAATCATAAAATGGAAGTAAAACATCTGCTGGATATCATGTAAATGTATAATGTATATATAACATCTGCTTTTCAAAAAAAACATTTTTTATGATCGCTATCCCAGGTACGAACGGAGGAGTCACCGTGGTTGGTCTTGTAGCGAGCTTGCTCGGTGGAGCCACAGTGGGCACGGCTTACTTCATTTCTCAGCTGCTGCTGATTAGCGATCTGCATTTGGCAGCCCCTCAGTGGCCTATTGTTGTGTACGGCGCTGCAGCGGGATTACTTGGCTCGTTGCTCGACTCTTTGCTGGGTGCAGTCATGCAGTATTCAGGTAACATCTAGAAGTCTCACCAGAATTCCACGCAAATATGCCAACTGTACAATCCAGCTGACTTCCTGTTTAATATTGCTATTTGTGCTTTATTTCCATCAAGGCTACGATGAAAGCACTGGAAAAGTCGTCAACTTCCAGGCGCCAAAAGTAAAGTGGATATGTGGAAAACCCATTTTGGATAACAATGGTGTAAACCTTTTCTCCTCAGTCCTCATAGCTCTTATCCTGCCAGGAATTGCCTGGGGAGTCTGGCCCCCGCGCTGATTTGGTCAAACTTGACCCTGTGAGGCTGCTATCGAATTTGAAACAAATATCAGCTAGTATTTTTTTTTTTATTATTATTATTATTTGGGATCACGTGCACTTGACCTGAAGATTCAATCTTTACATTAGAGATCTGTGTTTTGATGTGATTTACTGTGAATTTTCAATGTTGTTACTGTTTTAATAATTCTTATTAAATGTTTTTAAAGAAATTTTCTGTGCACTGTGAATTTTTTAATTTCCAAGGTGATGTATCACTAAATATTGTATCATGATTTTTTTTTTAAAGAAACGGTATGCATTACTATATACAGTATACTGTAGGTCGTAGATTTCCAGCAATAGAGCAGCATAGGTTAAAAAAAGTTATTGTGTTTTGTTTTTTAGATTTAAATATTTTCATTTATATTATTTTTAGTGATTGTACAAAAATTGGCACTACAAAGAGCAGTATTAATAATGCAATTGATGATTATTTTATAATTGTATTTATCACTGATCAGTCTTAGTAATACTTCATACTTACTGTAATACAGTTAGTTATAAAAAATTTTATAAATCATTTAATTCCTCATTTATTTATTTATTTATTTACTTACTTCCTTACATATTTTTTGTAAGTATGAAACCTTAACAGCTGTTACCAGTTAGTTTTGAATCATTTAAAAAAGACAATTACATCAATTATATTTAAAAAATAATATATAATAAATATCCAAAGTCTTATCATTATAGCACTCACTAATCACTAACTATTTTTTAAAATGTAAGAAGAAAATGTAATAAAAATGTATTAAATTATTGAGTATTGGACATTACAAAATCACTGTTATATCATTTTATTGCCCAGCCCTAGTAAATATTGACTTACAGTAACATTTTACATCTTGCCTTTCTTTTGGTTTTATCAACCACATGGATCATGAATCAGCTGAAACCTCAATGACTCATTAATTTTACCTCATCATTTACCACTATTATGACATATTCATGGCCAAAAAAGGGTTGCTGCTTCAGAAGGGTCAAATATTGGGCTGCATCAAGCACTATGGACTATGGAGATTATTGAAACTACTGGAACTGGGTTAAGAGTTGATCGCTAACACTGTAAGGATAGTGCTGAACCTTCAGCTTAGTGGAAGTTAAAAAACAAAACAATGGCGATCACTTAAGTCAGGGGTGGCAAACTATATCCCAAAAGGCACGGTGTGGTCGCAGACTTCTGCTTGGTTGGAATGACCCTTCCAACTTGAATGACACCCTAACAGGAAAAGCTTGGGGAATAAAATGAAGTCAGCTAAAGACTTGAATTTTACATCTATGGAGTTTTTCCTCCCTGATATTCCAGGACTCGAATTGTGAAATCCTGGAAACATGAGGAAACTTTTTTTTTTTCACACATGACACAATATACACATAACATCATCCTAAAAGTTCTTTTTAATTCGTATTTTACCCAAAGAATACCGGTTTATCTTGACCTGTCAGTTCTGTGTGCACTTCTGAGTTCTTATCAATTCCTCATGCAAAGTGTGGAAACCCAGTCAATCACTGATTAACTTGCCCAACCCCAGCAGATTCCCTGCGTATGTATTGTTTATGGATCACCTTTGAAACTAAGTAGACTAATATGCTGTTTAATGCTGCGTGCTTGACCTAAATTCTCAGCTAAAGTTCTTACCACAGCATTATTTTAATCTGTTTATCACGACAGAACTTAAAGATTTAAGAGTTTAATAAGTTTTATTTAAACAGAGGGATTTTAATAAATATGGTTGTATATTGATACATAAATATTAATATTTATTGTAGTTGATTTAAATCTAAGCGGCAAAATGTTTCGCAGTATTTATATGGATTTATTATTATTATTTCTGTTCACGCGTATATTTGTCACATACAGTACCACTGCTTTGTTGAGCGTTTAGAGCAGTTCAGACATACAGTAATCAAATATCTACTGTATTTACTTTATATAAAACATACCAGGCTCCTGTCTAGGTTATGGGATTAAGACATTAGATAATTTCAGAATTTAAGCGTGGCACAGTGGGGTAGTGGTTATAACACCTCCAGGGTCAAGGGTTCGAGATTCACCTCGGCTCTGTGGGCGCGGAGTTAGTACATAGTGGGTTTTCTCTGGGTACTCCGGTTTCCTCCTACAGTTTAAAAACATGCAGAGTAGTCTAATTAGGGTTGCTAAATTGCCCATAGTGTGCGAGTGTGTGTATTTGCTTGTGCCCTGTGATGGTGTACCCCCCGCCATAGTGCCAGGAGTCCTCTGGGATAGACTTCCCATGCCGACCCTTTAGAGAATAAGTGCTATAGCGAGAAAGGGAGAGAGAGACCTTTCACAATATTAAATATACCTACAGTACACTATATGGCCACACACTTGTGGGAAGTTGTTCCCAGATTGTAACCGCAATGTTAGAAGCAAACAACTGTAAAGAATTTTTGCATGTTGTAGCATTAGTTTCCCTTTACTGGAGCTATATTTATGTAGTTTTCCTTCACTGTTTTCACATTAGGCATGATTGATTTGTATCGTGCATGGGAACAGTTGCTCCACCCTCCCTACTTCCCCTGCACAGTATTCACATTATTTTTGCTCTCCGTACTTGGGTGCACATGCATATTTACACTTTCCAGCAGGTGGGTATACCAGCCAAGAGCAAGGAAGTTAACCTGCACACTATGCCAAATAATATAGATATTTAAAAAAAAAATGTCAAGAGTAACACTCATGCAAAATGATTGTGTTCTCACTGATCAAAATCAACCTGACATTGTGGTCAAATGTTCTTAGAAACGATTCTAAGGCCCCAAATTAAAGGCGAATTTAAGTTCTTAAGGCGAAAATTCATATTGCGAAATGTATATTCCCATAGAAAATAATGTAAATGCACATAATTCGTTCCAGCCACCCAAAATATTACCAATATTCCCAATTTCCAACACTATAATCATATTTTTACATATAAAAGCAGTCAACTTTTAGAAAAGACATATAAATGAAATAAATGGGCATTAAACCTCACTAAACCTACCTTAACTCTTGGCACCGCCTGCTTTAAAAACAAAACTGACAGCGGCTCCATTCTCTTCTTGCTACCATTCTTGATAACATTATTAGCAAGAACTCCTGGACGCACGCGTGAATAAGCTGCTGTTCGGTTTGGTTTCTTCACTCTCTTACTTTGATGCATGATGAGGCGAATTTCCAGCAAAATTTCAGTTCTTAAGATGAAAATTCATGAGGCAGGGCCTTTATATACTAATGTACCACTGTTATTGTGTGTACAAGTTATTAGTATGTAAATTTGTTGTTTTGTATTTACTTATATTTATGTATACTTTTAACTTTTAATATATTGTTTATTTCCTTTTTTTTTTTAAATAAAAGGCATTCTTAAATGTTATCCACCTTTTCAAGCAAGTTCATTTAAAGTTAAGAGACCTGTACCATTTTAAAAGTATCGCTTTAGTTTTAAAAGTACAGTATCAGTTTAGGCATCAGTACTGTTTTAAAAGTATCGGTTTGGGAATCAGTCCTGTTTAAAAGTATCAGTTTAGGCACCAGTACCGTTTTAAAAGTATCAGTTTAGGCACCAGTACCGTTTTAAATGTTTCAGTCTAGGCAAAAATACTGTTTTAAATGTATCAATTTAGGCAAAAATACTGTTTTAAATGTATCAGTCTAGGCAAAAATACTGTTTTAAATGTATCAGTTTAGGCAACAATATTGTTTTAAATGTATCAGTCTAGGCAAAAATACTGTTTTAAATGTATCAGTTTAGGCAACAATATTGTTTTAAATGTATCACTCTAGACACCCTAAAAACCCGATGGAGAGGAATGGCACACTCTAGCGCCCCCTAACAGTAGCAGCCAAAAGACGAATAAATACATTTAACTGAATTGAAATGAACGGAATAATTAGAATGTAAAACGCACACGTTTATAACAACTCGCACTTTATTTATGGCGACACAGAGCCGAACGGAGCCCTGAGGTAAGCGCTGACGTCACGTCACAGGGCTCGAGCGGCAGCCGTTTGGTCATATGACTCACGGAGCGTGACGTAGCAGAGGACGCCATTAGACTGGCTCAGCAGCACAGAGGCTCAGACAGGCGGAAATATTATTTACTTCACCTCCCTCTGTCTCATTTCTTTTCTTTTTTAAGAATAAAGTCAGTAGGGGGATTTACGACGCCGCTTTTTTTTATGGAATTGGATATTTTCTGGACGTAGATATCTAATGTAAACAACAGGAGAAGAGGAGACGGTTGAGTTTTCTGTGCTGAAGTTGAAGAAGGATTTCTCTCTCTCTCTTTCTCTCCACCATGGCGGCTGCTGGCGGCAGTAATGTTCACAGAACCTTCTCGTTTAAGGTGGTGTTGTTAGGGGAAGGCTGCGTGGGGAAGACCTCTCTAGTCCTCCGCTATTGTGAAAACAAGTTCAACGACAAACACATCACGACCCTGCAGGTAACTAACACACACACACTGCGTTTCAACCTAGCTAGCATACTTACTACCTTACTGCAGAGTGTGTGAGTGTGTCTCAGCTTCCTGTGTGTTCACACTCACTGCGCATGCTCAGACTGCTGCTGGTGTTTTCACCCTAAGCTAAAATATATGGACAAAAGGTCCATTTGTTAATTATTAGATTCAGGTGTTTCAGTCAATCCCCAGTGAAGGGCAGTCTTAATGCTTCAGCATACTGAGATATCTCGGACAAGGCCCTTTTTTATGACATCATGACTGTGCACTATAAAGACGTAGTTCGATAAAGATGTTGACACAGGCAGCCCTGACCTCGACCCCGTCGAGCAGCTTTGGGATGAACTGGAACGGAGATTGTGAGCCAGGACTTCGTGTCCTGATTTCATAAATGCTCTACAGAATGAATGTACACAAAAACCCCTCCCAAATCTTGTGGACAGCCTTCCAAGAAGAGTAAGTGTAAGCTGTTATAGCTGCAAAAGGGAGACCAACTCTAAATTGTTGTATTTGTACGTATTTGGGTGCGATGTCATATTGAAGTACAAGTAGTCCCCGGCTTACGAACGAGTTCCGTTCCAGGAGCACGTTTGTAAGTCGGATTTGTTCTTAAGTCCGACAAAGTGAGGTTTAAACGCCTTTGACACTAAATCTTTGCCCCTTTGTCTCAGAGCTGTTTCCCAATGTGTTATCTGTTTTATCAAGGATTTTCCAAAATTAGGATTATTCTCCATCAGGACAGCTTTACAGGACAGCAATTTCTATCATCGTACTCCCAGACTGATTCATTGAAACTGTTTCATTGAGCTATGTCCGTGATTTGTTTGCATCTGCGAATATTCGTAGAAATCGCAGTCTGTTCATATCTACAGAAATTTTAAACTCGAATGTCGGGGACTGCCTGTATATGTGTTTGGATACATCATCATTAAAGTATATGTATGTTCATACAACATCATTGCAGGCTTTTGGCCGTATACATTTCTACATATAGTTTAGCTTGTCGTAGAGTGACAGGTAACGCTCTGATAATGATTTGGATATTCCTTCCCAGTTTTCTCATTTACAAGAATTAGCATGCTGTTTACATTATAAAAAGGGAGTTTTTCCTTTAACTGTTTATACCGACTGAGCACAAAGTTCCTGCTTCCCTGTTTATCTTTATGTTACCTACAAACACATTAGAAGAGGGTGGTGTGTCGACTAAAGAACAGAATTTCGAGCAGGTTAATATTTGTGATAAAATCTACACTTGTACCTAGTGTAGGTTTTATGTAAGACTTGCTATGTCTCTGTTAGAATTCAGGGAAGGACTTTATACCTTCGACCTCTAGCTTATTTTAGAGGAGAAGTTGCCTCATACATACACACACATATGCACACACAGGCACAGACACGTGCAAAAGTTTCCTGTAGATATGTTTCAATTTCGATTTTCTTTCCCCAGAAGTTTTCTACAGTAAACACAGAGTCCGTTAGGGTTGCCAACTCCGTAAAACAGAAATATGGGAGTTTCTCACAAGTCTCGATTTGACTTGTATGGTATTTTCCCATTCTATAGTACATCCATGTATACACTGTTTCAACTTAAAATTTGTAAAGAACATGAGTATTATTTATAGTTTTGTAAGTATTATTTATTAGTTTTGTAGTAAAAAATAATCACAGTTATTTCGGTTAATCTACCCCTCGGGCAGGCGCTCTAGTGTGTATGACGTCTTGGGAGAAGTCCCCTTCAGTGTCCCGCAAACGTTATGGCATTAAAGACTTGATCTGAAATAAAATTTGTGTTATGTAAGAAATTGTAAGAAATAATGTTTTGTAAGCTAGCGACACAGCAAGGCAGGTTAGACATATGTTACACTTACCCCTATTTTACCAAATACATCATATATATATAAAAAAAAAAAAGCTTCTTTCTTCTCATTTTCTTTTAATTTTTTCTAAAATGTAATCCTAAAGGCTTTGAACATTATTATTTTTTTTACCAGCATCAGGTATTACACACCCCCAATTAAGACTTAAGACTAAATCATTTCACCTTGAGCGTGGGAACTGATCACACAAATGCTATAAAGATTCTGAATCTTTGCCTTTATTTTTCTCACACACTCAGTGGGTCGTCCAATGAGCAGCGCGTTCTCTTGTTTCGGTAGAGGACATGACAGACAGGCTGTCCACTGACTGACTGTCTCATACGCATCTTCCTGCCTTTGATTCTCAACAAATGGCGCCCCGTATCAGTTCAGTATAGAACAGGTCTTTAGGTTTAAAAATACAGAATGATTCAATATGCAGACCTTATTGCTTATTGGGTGTGTGTGGTTTGGGTTTCCCCCTGGGTAATCTGGATCCCTCCTACAGTTCAAAGACGCACGCTGTAGGCTAACGCGGGCCTCCAGATAGCTATGATTGGGAATGTAAGTGTGTGTAGGTTGCCTCAATGATGTAATTTTTCAGATAACAATGACCACTCAGGTGAATCATAAGTAATTTCTGGGCGACTATTGCATAACTACGTCAACCTGAAAAGATGGGCGTGTTGTCAAGTCAAACCGGGTCTCATGATTAATCTTTTTTTTTTTTGAATGAAGGTGTAAAGGCGATTGACATTTACAGAAGACGTCAAGCACAGTACAATGATGAGACTCTTAGTCATAACAAAACAACTGAATGGCACAAACATGTTAAAGAAGACTGTATGTTCAGTGAATGACGATGCTAGATGAGGTGGCTCACAGCCCACTGCGCTTAACATGTGGAACGATACTTAAAAATCAGAGAATAACTCGTCTTCGAATTGCAGAGCTGACACATATGTCTGTGAGAAGTGTACACACAATCATTCACCAACACAACTTGATCCATTTTAAGCTGTTACCACATGCTGGTGTCATTTAAGGAGTTCTGAGAAAGCTTTCTACCTTGGATACATAGATGAGTAGATGGATAGAGTACTTTATTAATCCCAAAGGGAAACTGTATCGTTGCAGCAGTAACTTGCAGCAGGGGATTAGATAGAGAAGTAATGGCAGTTTTCACTCGCATAATTGTATTGTTATTCTGCTCAACCTAAAGTCCAGGTTTGACTCTCAAACACCCTTATTACCTGTTGAGTAGCTCTACAAATCACTGCTCGTAACCTTTTATCTGATCAACTGGTTCCCCCCGTACTCAACTGGTTCTGAACATTGCATAATAATTATCCTACCCGATGTCGACCAGAAGAACAAATCTTTAGAGGAAGTGGTGTAGGGTGTGTAATAGGGGAGTGTATTTCAGCACCACAGGGCGATTCGGGTGTTTGGACATGGAAAGACGTGAATTGAGTCGGATCAGCAGATAAAACGAGACTAAAAGCCGAAAAAGAATGAAGTAAGGACGAAAACAATCCACGGTTAACTGTTTTGAACAGTTATTTTAAACAGGCGAAGGCTTGCAAAACATAAAAATAACCTAATCTAAATTTAGCGCTTTCAGTATTCAACAGTTATAATTAGGCAATGAGATGATGCACTAAAGCCATGACACGATGTGAGACGTGTCCCGATGCTGGCTTCACAAAAACTAACATTTGAATACATTTATTTATTTATTTAGTAATGATAAATCCCACACCTGAGATTTTATCAATGTAATTTCACTCTTTTCTAATGTGACATGAGAACATTTATCTGACTGGTTCTTCAGCTTTCTCTATTTCACTACACCTGAGCTCTAAGGCCTGTTAGTACTGCAATTAGTACAATACTGAGAAATGTGATCTGTCTTCTTTTTTTTTAGGCATCATTCCTTACAAAAAAGCTCAACATCACAGGCAAGAGAGTCAATCTGGCTATATGGGTAAGTGTCTCTTTAAATAGTGTGTGTGTGAGTGACATGAGGGAATTAAAGGCACCTGAATTCCTTCCATGCGACAGGTTTCGGGTTCATCGGGTCAAATGTTTTCCTATTGCACTTGTTCTGTCCAAATTGTTTTCTGTCCTAATTCAAAGTTAAATAGAGATGAGATCAGATTTGAGTTCGGTCCACTATTTTATCTTAATTTGTCTGAATTTGGCCTGTATGTATTCATTCATTTTACACAACAAATGGTTCAGTTCATTGAAGCTGATTATATATTATAAAATGTATGACTTATATAAAAGATATGCCATCTCATACTTATTTATATTAAAATAAATTGAATGATGTAGTTAAAAATGAAATAAATGGTAGCAAATGTTGTACTGTGACAGGCTGCAAAAAGTTGCCTCAAGATACAATTTAAAAACTGATTGGTATTTGTTAATATTTTTCCACAACGCAGTAAATGCTTCATTCTCGAAAGAATAAATGAGGAGCGTAAAAATACCACCGCGATAGAAGTCAGCTCAAGATTTTATTCCTAAATCTGAGTTATTGATGTTTATCCCCATTTATACAGTGACAAAACAGCATCAAATATAAACAAAGTAAAACTTCCTACTTTTAAATGAGTTATACTGTGTATACATGTATTAAGTTTAGTTTAATCAACTTAGAAATATTGGTTTGTTGAATCTGAAACACAGACTGTGACATGCGAACATTTATCCTACTGGTTAAGGTCTGTGGAAAGTTTTTATAGGATAAAATGAGCATAAAGCTTGTACTGTGATTGGTGCATCTGGGTAGAAAGAGAGGGGAAGAACGTGATGCACACATCATCAATATCAAGTCAATATCTGGTAGAAAACTGAAGCGTACAAAGCTTAAATAAAGGAGAATCAAAGCTTCTCGACCATCTAGAACGAATAAACAAATCCCTAGTTCATATGAGCAAAAACAGTGGAAGACATTTGACTCTGTTGAGGAAACAGTTATGTTAAAATGTGTCACTACACTTTAAAATCTACAGCGCTTAAAATGGTAAGCCTTATTCAGAGGTTTTGAAGTCACATGAACATACATTCTGCGGCTTTAAGGTTTTAAAGTCAGTTTTATATTCAGATTTAAATTCTGAGAACACAACATTACCGGCTCAACGGCTGAAATGGAGCGACTGTAAAAATCTGTACTTTACCAGAGTTTCCAGGTGAAGTGTTTGTAAATTTAAACTGAAGAAAAATTTGTGTTTCTTGGTTTTATAAAATGGAAATTTAAAAATCAAGCCATGTCATCTTAATCTGATATGATCTAGACTTTCATGAAAAAGCTTTATTTATTAGAAATATGTACATTAAGATGTTTGTAATCAAGAGAGTTAAAAAAAAAAAAAGTTCCATCATTTGTTGGTGGTTATGTGACACTTTGACTTCTCACTGAGAACGTGTACAACACTTACAGGACACAGCTGGGCAGGAACGTTTCCACGCACTCGGGCCGATTTACTACAGAGACTCCAACGGAGCCATTTTAGTCTATGACATCACTGATGAAGATTCCTTCCAGAAGGTGAGGTTCTGTTTCTGTAAGATCAAAGAGACACATATTTGGTCCTCTGTTGCCGTGACGTTTCAGAGAGTGTGTCACTCCTCTTGTGTTAAATTCCACTTCCCAGCTCTGAAACTGTTACTACAGTAGAGTTAGCACTGACACCAGCAGACATGGCAAAGGACATTTTTTATGAATGCAAGTTTTGTCTTCAAATGTAAAGGCTTGTCAGATGTAAATTAAGAAGAGATGCCAGTCTCACACAAAGACCTTTAACAGGAATGTACAAATTATTGAGGTAAATAAGTGAAGGTTAATGCTGTTATAATGTTTGAATTCAGTTTTATAGAAAATTTGCAATTTTTCCCAGTATATAGATTGTTCTTGCTTATTGCAAGGCAATCTATATACTGGGATTAGACTTGTAACTTGTAATTAGATTTGTGACTAAAAAAGACTAAAGAAAAAGTATAAGAATAAAAAATAAATGTATTCAAAGTAAATAAAAATAATTGCAAACCAAAAAACATTGAAAGCAAAAAAAACCCTTAACTCACGCCTCAGTTTTTTTTAAAGTCACTTCTCAGTTTTATTTAACTCTCGCGCCTGTTTTATTTAACTCTCGCACCTGTTTTATTTAACTCTCGCGCCTCAGTTTTCTGATTTAACTCTCGCGCCTCAGTTTTCTGATTTAACTTTCGCGCCTCAGTTTCCTTTTTTTACTCGTTGCTCAGTTTTTTTTTTTACTCTCACTCCTCAAATTTTTTTTTAACTCTCACTCAGTTTTTTTTTTTCTCTTGCTCTACAGTTTTTTCACTTTCGTTCCCCAGTTTTTCACTCTCACTCCTGTGACATTCATAATATTATAATGTTTAAATTTCACAACCGGTTGTTTTTATATTCAAATTATCTACAGACTCTACACACATGAATGATTTACATATAAAACAAAAAGGTTTAATCTGCGGTGATTTAGAATCTTGATAGTAAGGCTATAATCGCTGCCAGGTGTTTATCAGAGAGGGTGTATTAGTGTTAGACTTTCATGAACTGAATCTTTTCTGCGGTAGAAACTTGTTCACTGTGATAAGGAACTGTAAATTCTCATGTATATTCTTTATTTTTCTCGATTAATACTTGTACAGATGTCTTTATATAACAGTATATATTTTAATCTACAGGAAGAGAGAATTTTTTTCCATAAACGTGAACCAAAAGCAGGACACTGCCTCAATGACTTTTCCAATGAGATGAGTTAAAGCTATATATATATATTGTTTAAAGTAAGAAAATTGCGCAATGAAGCGTTCATCATCGCTACTGTTGGACTACTAACAAGCTAATCCATTTTAATTACTTTTTGCTTCACAAACAATTATTTGTTTTGTAGATTCATTCATTTAGCTGAGACCTGACTAATCAAGTCAGTGTCAGATTTTGTCCAACGAAGCAGGAGACTAAAAATATGATCATATTTGTAGCGTTATAGCTAGAAAACTTTAAACACTTCACTTCTTTCCCAATTTCCCCACACATGAATGATCGCTCACATGAACACACACCCACATGTTTATCATAAGAGTAATATGAAGTGACTGTTTCTTTTTTTCTTTTTAAACTCTTTTCTGTATTAGACACTGTGATGTCTGTTACATCTAGTGGAAAAATAAAGACGCTATGAACTTTTAAATTGAGCTGCTTTCATGTCGACACCATAATAGGAAGGGGGAAAAAAAGCAGACAAGGGATTTCCAGTCAGTATGTCATTACTGATACGAGTGTTTGTTTTTCCTTTTTATATTTTTCAGGTTAAAAACTGGGTGAAAGAATTACGGAAAATGTTGGGAAATGAAATCTGTTTATGTATAGTAGGTGAGTGATGGATCCTTCTCAGTATGAACTCTTTCTATGTTTTTATTAAAGTAAGAATCTGAAGGACGGCATGGAGAGCTTGTGCATGGTGTAACGAGGAAGCTGCCACATGACCTCACCCCACTCTGTCTCATGTGATTGAGAAAAACCCCTGTAGCCCTTTCTCACAATTCATCTTCTTAGCTTCTCATCATCGTATCTTCTCATCTACTCCAGCACAAACATTGGCACAGAAATCCAATGCTGGAATTCCCCCGGGAGCCAGCGCTGTGTGTTTAAGTTTATGATGTCTGCTGATCTCTGATGCACAGATTGGATGATTTATTCTGGGTGATTTACAAATTATTGGCCTCTGCAAACTTGGTCTGGTTTAACATTTTTCGGCTTGATATGGTTATGAACAAACATACCATGTTTTTTTTTTTTTTTATTATTATTGGTGTTTTTTGCAAGTGAGAGAACAAGAAGTAAAGTTGGGTTGGTTAAAATCAGTTTAGCACTAAGAGTGAAAAACGAATTACCATTTCAGGGACGCTTGCTTCGGAATTTATACCTGCTTTTCATCTTTTCCTTCAACATCTCTTTTCACACTTTATATTTTCTCTTGATTATTTCTGTACAAGACAGCTGCTTTACATATCCTCTGGTTATGTGAGGTGTCGCTTTCACATTAATTCCCTGGGATTGTTTATATATGACATATTGTATAAAATGACAGCACCTATTTGAAATTGGCTAAAAATTGGCTTTCTCAGTAAATCAGAATATCATCGTAAAGTTTCAGTAAGAAAATCTAAAAGGTATTTAAAAAGGAAGATGCGAGACACCAGACCCAACAACACGAAAGAGCGGAAGGCCGCTTTTAATAACACCTCAGCAGTGACACAGACTGATTGCCTCCACACATCATGTCGTTCCTGAGCTGCCACTAATCCAGACTCCCTCTGCCCTCCGGACCTGTCTGACCCATCCTGGTGCCCCGCTTCTGGTTGGAGATCTCGTCACATGGATGTGTGTCTTTTTGGGATGCGCCTGGTATCTGAGGACGGGGACGGTTCCACTCCACCATGAATACGGTTCTGGCCTTGACTCATGTCGACAGCTGACTTGACTTGGCTGCAGTTGCTCGATAGTTCAGGACTGGTATTTCCTACAAGTCTACCTGAGTCTCCAACAACTAACTGGACTCCATAATAACATCAATTAACATCAACGTTATACTGAACTGGCTGCCACGTAACATAGAGTAAGAATGCAGATCAATTCCTGCTTTCTGTTTTACCCGAATGAGGATGGATTCCCTGTTGGGTCTGGTTCCTCTCAAGGTTTCTTTCTATTGCCATCTCAGGGAGGTTTTCCTTGCCACTGTCGCCCTCAGCTTCTACTATTTTTATTGATGCACACTTACATTCCATACAAACTTAAATTTTTTTTTTTGTATGTGTAAAGCTGCTTTGCGACAATGACAATTGTTAAAAGCGCTATACAAATAAAATTGAATTGAATTACTGCATTAACTCATGCGGAGGATGCCCCGACCAAGAGAGCTGTACATTTCCAATGTCTCTGTCCAAATCTTTATCGGTCTTGAGTAATATTAAAATTTTCTCAAAATCCTGAATTTTGGATTTTTATTAGCTGTAAGCCATAATCATCAAAATTAAAAGAAATGAACTTAAAGTATATTAGTCTGAGTGTAATGAATCTATATAATATGAGTTTCACTTTTTGAATTGAATTACTGAAATGAATCAACTATTTGATGATCTTCTAATTTATTAAGATACACCTGTATATGAACCGTGTTCACTGATGGAAGTATATCTTATAGTCATTTTCCCTTGACTACATGCAGTACAGTTTTGTGCTATAGTGTGTGTGTCTTCTGAGAGAGTTTAACATTGCTGTTCGTGTGGCCATGACACTTCTGATGATGATGATCTTGTTTCTCCTCCTAGGTAATAAAATTGATCTGGAAAAAGAAAGACATGTTTCAGTGGAAGAGGCTGAGTCGTACGTATATCATTTGTCATGTATTAAAATAGTTTTTAAAAAAAGCATGACAAATATTAATAAATCAAAACTAAAGGAGGATTTTAATTTGAGTGATTTTTAAAAGCGCTTTAAAAAAAATTTTTCCCACAGGTACGCAGAGTCAGTCGGAGCGAAACACTATCACACGTCAGCTAAATTAAACAAAGGAATCGAAGAAATGTTCCTCGACTTGTGTAAAAGTAAGTGCTGTTTATTTCCTGATGAGATGCATCATTTCAGTCGGTATAAAATATATTAGTGTCCCGAGCAAGACTTTCAATCAGTCGCGTTATGAGGTAGGCAGTTTGTCTGGTTAATGATACGTCTCAGCCTTCTGATCGACTGACGGCTGCAGTCTGCCTCGTGTCCGTTTGCATCTAAAACTGTTCTCTTTTACTTCATTTGCATCATCTTTCCAGGACCTCACCCCCAACGTTTGGGACTTTACTGGGCGAATTTTTTTTATCATTCCAGCCATGTGAGCTTTACCTGTTATGTTTTTTTTTTTTTTTTTAAATAGTCAACGCACACGATTATGACAAATTAATATACCTTCTTCACATCTTCTGAAGAGAGAGAGCGAGAGTACACCCTCTGACAAATCCCGCATCTTGCTTTACGATTGGTTACAAGAATCCAGTCTCTTCTGTGATTGGTTGGATATGAGTCAATCCTTGGGACTGGAACTGTAGCACAGTTTAGCTAGTGCCACCCTAAATCAGTCTCGGTCTAAAACACTTCTTTACTTTTACGTATTAAAATTATTTTTATAATAATCTTTTTATTTATATTATGTTAATGTATCCTGTCTCTACGTCGTAATATTGGGCGTGTCTATGTCAATAAAATTAATCAAGGTAGTAAGGTTGGTACAGCAACATTTTTTCCGGATTTTGTTCCAATTCTAAACAGATTTAGCAAATAATTTGCTCCTACCACACTGTGTATGCTGTGAATAGTTTGGAGCACCATCTGGAGGATTGTAGAGGAACTGCAACCGTCTACCACCTCAAATGCATTTAGGCTTTTGGCATACATATATGTATTATGTAAATAATGCAAACATGCACTACTGCTCAGAAGTGTAGGATCACTTTCTAACTCCATGGTCGTTTTTGATTTTTATTCCTTTCTACCCTGTAAAATAATACTGAAGGCGTCCAAGATCACAATAATTTCCTTTGAACAGTTGATATTGAGATGTATCTGCTGCTGTGTAAAGCTTCATTACTAAATTAACTTAAAATTACACCTGACTGTTATAGTTGTTACATAATTACTTAATTCCATATGTGTTATTTCATAGTTTTGAAATCCCCAGTCAGGTTGTAGAAAATAAATCACTAAACAAAAACAAACAAATTTGCAAGTGATTCCAAACTTTTGAGCGGTAGTGTATATAAATATAATTTTTGTTTGTTTGTTGTTTTTTAAAAAAAAAAAAATTATAATACTTTGTAGTCAGTGTGGCAAAACATGAATTGCCACACGAAAGAACTGCAATACATAACTAAATCGATTTATCCCCATGTCAGGGGCTGCGATGTTAAGTGTACGCGTTAAACTGACAAAACAACTACAAGACAACTCACAAATTAATTTGTAATTTTTCATGTCATTAATTAAAAACATATCTATGCTTTTTTTCGTGATGCAGTTTTTATTTGGGTCAAACTTTTACAAGATTTAGTACAAGATTTAAATAAAATTCAAATTTTGTTTGTTTATTTGTCACATACACAGTCATACACAGTACGAATGCAGTGAAATGCTTATACGACTGCCCGTGACCTTAAAAATAAAAGCTTATAAATAAGACATAAATATGAATAAATAAAAACTACAATAGAAAATAAATTTAACCAGGATAAAAATATAATAAAAATTAAATAAATAAATAATAAATTGAATTAAACGAAGTCCGTTTTGTGCGTGTACTGAATAAAATGAATCGGATTAAAACTTTGATCGGATAAAAGCTTTCACTCTCATACTTTATGCTTTCACAACGTGCAGGAATGATGGAGACGGCGCAGGCGGAGGAGAGGTCCAAGGGAAACGGGACGAGCCACACGAGCACGGGGCGGAGAGGCGTTCAGATCATCGACGACGAACCACAAGCCGCTGCTGCAGCCGGAGGGTGCTGTTCATCAGGCTAGGACACTGCGCTCACCCCCCCCCCTCCTCTCTCTCTCTCTTTCTCTCTCTCTTTCTTCAAAAGTACTGGTACTCTTCCTCCATCTCTCGCGCACTCTGCTCTGTAACACTGATGGCTTCAGCAGTGATTAGTTTTCCTGTTGACTGCAAAGTTGGAATACAGCATCTAATGGATCTTATCAGTTACTTGTTAACTGAGATCTCTTTCTCTGTGTGTCTCTCTCTCTCTCCCCCACGTACACATAAGCTCTTTCTAAATATTTGAGCACGCACTAAGATCTGATTTTCTAAGCTTTTTTTTGTTGTTGTTGATGTTCCTGTTGTTGTTGTTGTTGTACATGTTGGGTTGATTTTCCATTTTTCTTTTACTCAAAACGCTTAAAGAAAGTAAAGTCCCCGTTATTTAATAACTTAAACCTGCACACTGAACCCCGACGTCCGCTGTACCCATCATTAGTACTTGCTGAGCTTTCTGTCTTTCTGTCTTCATCGTCACCCTTTCGAATTCATCATTACCTAATCAAAAGTTTTATTAAACTTGCTCTCTTGTTGGTTTCGGACTTGTATGTACCAGATCAAGCAAAACTACACACGTTATTACAGTATGTTATTATTTTATCCGCTTTTACACCTTGTTTTGGGGGAAACTCGTCCAGCTAGCCACTTGGAAAAGTGTTCAGGACTGTGTTAATGATGAGAGTGGATGAAGAAGTTAAAAAAGCGGCACAGGAAAGGAGAAATAACCGACGCAGTGTAAGTATTCAAGGCCTTATTAGGGAGCACAGGGCTGTTTTTGTCCACACTACTATGTTTCAGAGTTATGCGTAGCTCATGTCTAATGTTTCTTTACGTTCTGGATTGTTTTCTATGAAAGCATGCAGATTTATCACATCTGACCTTTCATTATTAATAACCCCTCTTTACCTTTTATTTAATTGCCAAGACTAAATTCCTTAATCTGATTATACGCCAAGAATTAAAAATATTCAAATTTTGTATTATATTATACAATACAAGGGTGTTCAAGTCAAACCGGTACTTTTGCTTGCACTGTATAACAGAACGCAGTTCTGACAGTAAAAACTCCCTTTATTTCTCTATTTAATCTTCTGCTAAACTAACACACTTATCCCAGAGTTTCACTGGTGCTTGGATACCAAGGTAGAACGTTTTCTCAACACATCAGATTGCCTGCTTCATGTCTGAAAGGCCGGCCTCTCAGGAACTCCTTTAATGGCCCCAACATGTGGGAATGGCTTGGAGCGAGGTCAGGACTCGGAGGTTTACTCCCAGCCAAGTTCCTGTAACATGCAAGTGGTGCTGGTGAATGATTGTGTGTACAGTTTCCACAGACAGAAGCGTCTCTTCCACAAGTTTTTCATAGATTTTTCATGGATTCAGGTTTTTCCACTCGCTGAATGTTCACGGAAACGACTGCAGTGGGCTTCGAACCACCTTGCCCGGGATCATCATCTAAGAAAGTACAGCCTTCTTTAAAACATTTGCACCATTAAAATATTGTCTCATAATCATACTGTGCTTGTTTTACACCTTCATTCACCATTTGTGAAATGTCATCTCAAGTCCCGGTTTGACTTGAACGACCCAACATTGTTTCTTGCTCGAGTGCCATGTGAAGACGGTTATCTAGATTGTACCGAAAGTGTTTTAGATTGCTTAGTTCCTGCTGTATGTCATATATATATAAATATACTGAAATGTGAGTATTTCTTTCAGATTCATTTGATTTATTTGAAAGGAGATTGGAAAGTTGCTTTGCTTTTGGAAAGGTTCAAATACAGAATGTGTAACTTGGAATGAGAGAAATTATTATTATTATTTTTTGGTTGTTTGTGTGTGGATTTTTTTTTTTTTTAAATACAGCATTTGGCTAATTTTTTGATTAGGGGTTTGAATATTTTTCCAAGTGGCTGTCAGTGTCGTGTATATTAGTTAAATGATTGTAAAGTGAAGAATACCAATTATGGGTGAAAGCACATTATTGGAAGTTTATTTTTATTTTTATTTAACTGCTTCTGTCATGTGTTTTGTAATAGAACAATTATAAAAAAAAATAATCAGTTCTTAGGTGTCAAACGCATGGTCATTATTTAAAATTTTTATATTTATAACCTATTGCTCTGTCACTTTATTAGGAACACCCCTTGACTGAGTTCCGTTTTAAGAACATGATATTTATTTAATTTGAGATTCAAACCCATGCTGACTTTCCTTCATGATGCAGTTCGGCAAGATGTTCAAGCTGCACATCCCTGCTATGGGTCTCCTGTTCATCTACAGTCCAAGTGAAGAGAATTCGGTGTTACATTTTTGGATTCACACTGACATGGTGCAGTAGTCATTATAAAATGGGTAAATTAAAGCCATAAATGGATGTACGAGGTCAGGAACAATGCTGTGAAGCTCTGTCCTTAAAAACATCAGATTTCCCCACAGCATTACACCACCACCACGATCAGCTGGAAAGGTTGACACGAGGCGGGTTGGGATTCCTGGATTTGTGTTGTGTCATTAGAAACTGATTCTTCAGCAGTTCTACAACCAAATTAAAAAAAAATTATTTTAAAAATCATATATAGATGATGTGTACAGGTCTTCATAATAATATAAAGGTACCGGTAAGCCTATTATAGATGATTTTTTTTTTTTTTTTTTTTTAAGAGGGGCATTTGGCTTATGACTTAAATACATCACAAATGCTCTTTACCATAAACTAGGATTAAGATTAAGCAGTTTATAGCAGGTCTCTCTAAGTGCTCTCCTAAATGTAATGTCTTTTTTTTTTTTTTTTTTTTTTAGCTTATCGATTTTTATCCTCTAGCTGTTGCCCGTGTTGACCAGACAAATGATTTCTGCGTATAAGATTCAAGATTTCAGACGTCAGAACTGAACAAATACATCAGCTGTGTTCATCACTTTGTACAGAAAGTTAGGAAAATTAACTGAAAGTCTATATTCAGGCATATGTACAGTATATAAATATCAGTGCTAATTACCAGTTCCTAATCATTTTATATATATAAATTTATTGCCATCCCATCAGTCTGTTAAAGCTTTCTGAGAGTCAAGACACACATTACAGCAATGCTTGATGCAGAAAAGCATTTGATCAAAGAGCCTGGATTTTCTCAATGGCATGTTATTATTGTTTTCTTTAAAATAGAGGTTCTGGGAATGCTTGGAGTCATGGATCACTTGGCAAAAGTTTCCGTGATTAATATTAGCATAATCTCACAAATATGGGGACCATCCAGGGTGCTTCATCTCACTGTCTCTGTTCGCTTTATATGAGTGAACTGGAAAACAGTTAGTTAACATAAGGGTTTACAGGGCTAACTGGATTGTCATGTTCCATACATCTAAAATCATATCACAGTTCTTGAAGGCGTGTGTCACATTATATAAACATAAACAGTCATGCGTAAAAGTTAGTGTGCTTGTGGGTTTTGTGGGTTTTCTCAAGGTTTCTTCCACAGTCCAAAAACATGCAGGTTAGGTTCATTGGCATTCACAAATTGCCCGTAGTGTGTGAATGCCCTGCAGTGGACTGTCTAGGGTGTATCCTGCCTTGTGCCCTGAGTCCCTGTGATGACCCTGTACATGATAAAAGCTATAGAGAATGAACAAGTGACAAATTTTCTCTTTTGCACATCCATGGATGGACTAGACATCAATGAAAAGCTTTGACTTGTTAAGACCAGCAAATAAAAGCCTGCCATTCTTACAGCTTGGTAAAACGTTCACACTGACACAACACACACATACATCGGACACAATTTATTATGCAGCTTAAGGTTATAACTCGAATAGGAATCGCCCAAGAAGATGCCATGCTCAACTCTGGAACTCAGGTTGGTCTCCTCAATGCTAAGTTTAGCCACTGATGTCAAATCAGCATGTCTGCTCTTAGCATGAACGGTTAACACATCTGCATGTCTTATCTTTACATGAGCAGTTAACACAGACAAACTAACTTGTTGCTAACAACCAGTGGACATCGAACAGGACACAATTCTGAGCTCTGACTTCCTGATTTTGAGAAGTCTCCAATAAGAAAATAAATATATTACTTCATACTCATCACCTTTGGTTGTTGTGCTTTTCTTTCATTAGCTACATTTTTTCATCAAACAAATGGAAAAATTTCCAGTTAGAGATTCCAGCTTAGCTTTTAACATCTGATCAGATGCATGAGAAAGATTAAAACTTTGTAAAGATTTTAACAGACTAATATTTGTTTTTTTTCACTTATATTAAACTAATGATACATTTAGCACATTTTTTTTCATGTTGTGATTCAGAATAGAATGTGCAGGGTGTGCATTTATGTGATTTTAATTAAGTTATTATATGGAGCTTTACTCACTTTTTTCAACACACTGCTATTATTTTGAACACCACTGTATGTTAACATGCTCTATGCAGTTAAACCCTCTGAGGTCTGAGGCCTTTCTCAAGACCTGCCCTGATTCAGTGCTCCTCTTAAATTTGTGTAAATTTCAAATATTTACCAGTGTAGTAGTTAATGCATTTCCTTTATTTACACAGAGCACAAACTGGGCTTTTATAATGCGACTGATGTAAATATGTTAGATTCATGTCCAACTTTTAAACTTATGTAAAGTACACATACAAAAAAATAAAATTTTAAACTCTAGCAGAAAAAATGTGAGAATGGAGAATAAACAAACCTGGCAGATTGTTTTGAGCACAGAACTAAGTTCAAGTCTTGGGTGTGTGCCCACAGCAAAATAACTAAATTATAACACTCTGAAAGACCTTTATTTGGTGTAGAGTGACTGATGTGCCTAACTTATTTCAGCAGAGCCTCTGTGTCATTAAATAATCCACGACAGTTCATTAATACTGTATGTAAGCGCTATTGACAACTGCCTCAGGTGACAGGTTTCAAACAGGACTCACTGAGGCCAGGGAGAGAAATTAAAAATACATTTTTTGAAATGCAATTCTTATGCTCACTAAAAACAAACAAACATACAAAGCAAAAATATATTATGACTAAAATAAAGCTGCGTACATATCCAAAGACGTTATTTATTTAGTGAGTATAGATTTTTGCTGCATTTCTGGAGTACTCTTATTGATTTTTATTGGTAATTCTGCTCATATCGGTGTGCACTTTCATCTGCATTTGATCAAAACACTAACTTTTGCAAAGTAAAAGCATGCACTGCAGGTTCAGAATATGACTTTTTTTGATAAGCCCAAAGCAGTTTTGTCCAATTTGAGGCATTTAATCTGCTGTAAATAGATAATAGAAAAAAGTTTGAGATTAGGTTAGGCTTCCCATTCCTTTCTGATAAATACCACCTTCTACATTGTGATTGGTTACAAGAGTTTAGTTTCATTTATGATTGGTTAGATGCTTTACTGCATATAATATGATGAACCGATCAATGATCCATCCTCAGCCAGAGTCACAGTGAATGAAAGTCTGAAGTAAAGACTGGAGAGAAATAGAGTCGTCTACTAAACTGATTGTGCCATGTGGTATAACTACTAACCAGGAACAATATCTTAATATTAACCTCGTCCCCAAAACTTTTTACTCTACTTTGATTGAATTGACTTTGAAGTAAAATTACTTATAAGGCGCTTCAGCTGTAACACATTATTTATAGCATAACACATCACAGGGTTTATGAGTTCCGAGAAATGCACACAGTGTAAACAACTACATGATACTACTAACAGCTACGTTCATAGAGAGCATCACTTCTGGGTAAGTAATCACCTTAGGGCTGTAGCATTCCATTATTCGCGTCTGCATCCTCTGGGATTCATCAGAACATTGGCCTCACCTCAAGTAGAAAACTAGACTTCACCAGAAGTCAACTGACCTGAATCACAGCTCTTAACAATAAATCTAATTATGAATTGATTTTTAAATGTGTGAAGTGACAGGTGTTTTCCCTTTTTCCACAATACGGAAATTCATGGAAAGAGAAAATCTCCCTGGAGAGCAGCTTCACACAACAATCCAAGGTATGTAGAAATGCTATGAAGGTCTGCTATTCTCCCTGAGATTTGATTCTTCATCTATTTTATCAGCTGCACAAACCTGATAGGGAGGATGACCACCAGACCATCTGGCATCTTTAAAAAAAGCTTACGTTAATCGACAGGTACGTTCACATTACCAGCCTGAAGTGACTTAATTTTAAATTTTAACCCTAATGAAACAAAGACCTGATTTCTTTTTAGATCTGTGTGAATGCACAAATCTGATGTTCTTTAGATTGGATCTGAGTAACCTACATATACAGACTTAAATTGAATATACTTCTAATACAGTGGTGTGAAAAACTATTTGCCCCTTCCTGATTTCTTATTCTTTTGCATGTTTGTCACACTTAAATGTTTCTGCTCATCAAAAACCATTAACTATTAGTCAAAGATAACATAATTGAACACAAAATGCAGTTTTTAAATAAAGGTTTACGTTATTAAGGGAGAATAAAAATCCAAACCTACATGGCCCTGTGTGAAAAAGTGATTGCCCCCCTTGTTAAAAAATAACTTAACTGTGGTTTATCACACCTGAGTTCAATTTCTGTAGTCACCCCCAGGCCTGATTACTGCCACACCTGTTTCAATCAAGAAATCACTTAAATAGGAGCTACCTGACACAGAGAAGTAGACCAAAAGCACCTCAAAAGCTAGACATCATGCCAAGATCCAAAGAAATTCAGGAACAAATGAGAACAAAAGTAATTGAGATCTTTCAGTCTGGTAAAGGTTATAAAGCCATTTCTAAAGCTTTGGGACTCCAGCGAACCACAGTGAGAGCCATTATCCACAAATGGCAAAAACATGGAACAGTGGTGAACCTTCCCAGGAGTGGCCAGCCGACCAAAATTACCCCAAGAGCGCAGAGACAACTCATCCGAGAGGCCTCAAAAGACCCCGGGACAACATCTAAAGAACTGCAGGCCACACTTGCCTCAATTAAGGTCAGTGTTCACGACTCCACCATAAGAAAGAGACTGGGCAAAAACGGCCTGCATGGCAGATTTCCAAGGCGCAAACCACTTTTAAGCAAAAAGAACATTAAGGCTCGTCTCAATTTTGCTAAAAAAACATCTCAATGATTGCCAAGACTTTTGGGAAAATACCTTGTGGACCGACGAGACAAAAGTTGAACTTTTTGGAAGGTGCGTGTCCCGTTACATCTGGCGTAAAAGTAACACAGCATTTCAGAAAAAGAACATCATACCAACAGTACAATATGGTGGTGGTAGTGTGATGGTCTGGGGTTGTTTTGCTGCTTCAGGACCTGGAAGGCTTGCTGTGATAGATGGAACCATGAATTCTACTGTCTACCAAAAACTCCTAAAGGAGAATGTCCGGCCATCTGTTCGTCAACTCAAGCTGAAGCGATCTTGGGTGCTGCAGCAGGACAATGACCCAAAACACACCAGCAAATCCACCTCTGAATGGCTGAAGAAAAACAAAATGAAGACTTTGGAGTGGCCTAGTCAAAGTCCTGACCTGAATCCTATTGAGATGTTGTGGCATGACCTTAAAAAGGCGGTTGGTTCATGCTAGAAAACCCTCAAATAAAGCTGAATTACAACAATTCTGCAAAGATGAGTGGGCCAAAATTCCTCCAGAGCGCTGTAAAAGACTCTAATTTAACGCTTGATTGCAGTTATTGCTGCTAAGGGTGGCCCAACCAGTTATTAGGTTCAGGGGGCAATTACTTTTTCACACAGGGCCATGTAGGTTTGGATTTTTTTTCTCCCTAAATAATAAAAAACATCATTTAAAAACTGCATTTTGTGTTTACTTGTGTTATCTTTGACTAATAGTTAAACGTGTTTGATGATCAGAAACATTTTGTGTGACAAACATGCAAAAGAATAAGAAATCAGGAAGGGGGCAAATAGTTTTTCACACCACTGTACATGGTCATGTGACTTAAAAGGGAGACCAGGATTCATAGCAACGCTAGCTAAAACACTAGCTCTCCTTCCTTCTTCTGGACCTTCTTCTAACAGATAAAGCCGACTACCTGCTCACCATCCGCAAGAGCAAAATCCCAAGCAGATTATTTTACTGAAATTTCATCCTTTGTTTGAAATAAACGAGTGTTTGCTCTGACTCATGATGTGTTTCAACCCACATGGCGAGCAAAGACGTATAGACGTATACATCCATGTTAGAGTCAGATGAAAGTCATTTGTAATCATGAGTGTGAACCGTCATGACCCGACATTCAACTCTGATCTGACCGAAATCTAATAACATAATGAATAATAATAATGAAATAATATGAGCAATAATATGAGAAATAATGATTATGATAAACAGCAGTTAAAACAGATAATTTCTGGTTTGGTGAGAAGATAAACAAAAGCATAACCAGAGATATTACTACATGAGAGTTTCATGCATGAAGGAATGACACCTCCACCCTGGGGTTTTACAGTTTCCTCCCACTGACCAACAACTGTTATGGCTTGTGTAATAACCTTGTCGTATGTGTAAGAGAGTCTGTGAATGTGTGTATGTTTGAGGTGAATTCCACAAAGTCTATCACAATAAGCCCTGGCTGAACCGCAGTGTTGCCAGATCTACCCCAAAATCTGCTACGCTGCAACCACACATGGGAGCACCACACGTCAGGAAGCAGCCAAAATCATGAAGTCAGAAGCAGGAACACAGAACATCAATGCAAAACCACCACCTATTGGACGGGAGTGAGGATTAGAGAAGCACTCAGCATAGGAACACTCCTTCAATCCACTTGTTAAAAACAAACAAACACCACAACCACAGCAGGTCAGTGCCCAATGACATCGAAGTGGGTATGTCTGTCCATCAACGTCATGATGACTGATTGACTCCAGTCTAGATTTGGTTTCAAATTAGTTTAGAAAATGAATGATTGAAAAAAGTGACACTTATTTTAAACCAGCAACAATTGTGTTTACCTGCTTATACCAGTTAAAACCACCCAATTTGGTCAGAACCCACAGAATCTGGCATCAATACTGCACCGTAACCTTGACCATGAATGATTAAATGACCACTAACTGAAGATGAATGATTTAAAAAAATCGATAGCATCCTGTACAGGATAAGTTTTATTTTAAACGTTTACTCACACATTAGACAAACACTTTTTTTTTAACTTGACTAACAAATAAAGCATAATCCCAGTATGGTTAGCAGATCCTTCAAGGTTTAAGGGCTATACATGTTTGCCCATATGAAACTCACCACCTTAAAATCACTAAGATCACCTGCCTCCAGACCTACATAAATAAAATTCAAAGTTAAAATCGCCTCTATTATATACTTGTATTATACAAGGTAGTCTCTCCTGAAAGTATTGGAACAACAAATCTGGTTATATTTTTTGTTTGTTTCTCTGTAAAGTGACAACAACATTTGGGATTGAGTACAAAAAGATAAATGTGAAATGATAGATCAAGATTTCTGTTTTAATTTCATGATTGCATTTAGATCCATTTAACTACTGAGACCATGGCAGCTATGGTGGCAGACCTCCCAGTGTTCAGGGAGCAAAAATATTGGGAGAGATAGTTTTAAATTAAATGTGTCTGTTTTTTTGTCTGATCCCGTCAAGTGGTCGCACAACTTGGCACAGGTTTTATACCAGATGCCCATTTTGGCTTGGAACCAGCATGGCATCCAGTGTCTGGGGCATTGGCTGGGAATAGAATCCAGGACTTGCACATGGCAGACGAGATACCTGCGACTGAACCACCAATGCCCTGAGAGTTTTAAAGTAAATAACACTTAATATTTGGTTGCATAGTCCTTGCTTGCATCAAACTGTCGTGTTGTTCTCATGTCTTTTGCTGATTTTCCAGCTATGTGCCAGATCTTTCAAATCTGTCTGTGCAGTCCGTTCTTCTTCAGTCTCCTGTTTAGCAGGTAAAATGTTGCCGAATTGGTTTAAGTTCTGTTGGATGACTTGGCCAGGCCACTAATTTATTATTTTGGCAGTGTGTTTAAGGTTATTGTCTTGCTGGATGAAGACGTTCCTCACAATTAGATGTATTTCTCTGTACGTTTTCAGACAGAATGTTTCTGTTGAATTCTGAATTTATTCTGCCTCTACCATCACAGGTTACATCATCAATAAAGGTTGGTTAGCTTGTTCCAGAAGAAGCCGTGCAAGCCCAAGCCATGACTTTACTTTCGTCACACTTTGGTAGATGTTAATTTTAATTTACTTGCAGATTTTGAAGTGAAACTCCAAGGTACAAACAAGTACAGCAGAACCTCGGCATTCAGATTTAATTAGTTCTGGAGGCAAGTTCTTATGGTGAAAATTACAATAACAATTTTTCCTATAAGAAATACCATAAATGCAGATAATCTGTTCCAGCCATCCTGTTTTTTTTTTTGTTGTAAAAACACACTTTACATGGCTTTCCACTGACACAAACAAGTTTTGAATGGCTGCTGGACGTATGCACAACTTAGCTGGTGTTCTGTTTGTTCGAATCATTCATTTAAATGCTAAAAATGCTTTGCATGTCGATGCAAAATACTTGCAAACTTCAAATTCTTAAGGCGACAATTCGTAAGGGAGGGCATTTGTATGCTGAGATTTCACTGTATACACATTCAGAGTTAACTGTATAAACAATCGATCTAACAGGGCGTCGTGTGTTCCAATAATTTTGATCCCTCAACAAATGTGTGAATTTAAACAAAAGTTGCCATAAGTCGTTCAAGTCAGGAAATTAAAGCTCAAATTCTGATCTATTGTGTCACGTTTAGCTTTTAAACTCAAACCCAATGTTTTTAGTGTACTTCAAAAGAAATCTAATTAGCCTTGCTGTTTCAATACTTTTGGAGGGGACTGCATACATGATTTGTTTAAGACTCAAATCATAATGTTTTGAATATCTGTAAATGTAACATATTTAAACCTATTATTTTAACCCTTGCTCCTTAGGAAGGAGCAGTCTTATGAACTCTAGTTACTTTACACACTATTAATTATTATTTCATATTAAACTGTTAACAAGGCCTTTAGAAAAATAATATACAGTTGTATCTTAATGAATTAGAATATCATGGAAAAGTTTATTTTTTTTCAGTAATTTAATACTGCATTTTGGGTTTTCATTAGCTGTAAGCCATAATCATTACAATTTGAAGAAATAAATACTTGAAATAGATCAGTCTTTGTGCAATGAATCTGTATAATATATGAGTTTAATTTTTGACTTATCGATGATATTCTAAATTATTGTGAAGCACCTGTATATACAGTATACTGTGTGAGAGAACATGTTTTGTTATTCACTCTCCTTTTTTGCTATTTAAGGTTATTAATGTTATTTATTTATCTAGTTATTACTGCATTGAGACAGAAACCCCAATGTTTCAGGTGGAGAATTGTCAGTCCAGTTACATATTTCTTTTGAGATAAATTATAATACTTAAATGTGTGAGTGAGTGTATGCGCATGAGAACAACTAAGGAGAAGTGCGGCTCTTTGACATCCTCCACTGGAGTTCCTGAAGATTACACTGTATGGAAAACACATTATTACACAACTCTCGTAACTCTACGAATTTATTTATTTATTATATAAAGATGCATTTAAAATAATAACAAAGACACTTTTAAATATGAAAATACCGTATTGAACATAAAAAACAATTAAACATAATATTGTTAGCACTTCACAAAAAAATGAAACAAAACTCTTCATTTCACCAACACAAAAAAACAAAACAAAAGAAATTATAAGAAGAAATTTTTTTGCGGTGGTTTCTTTTTCTTTCCAAAGCTGTATATATATATATATATATATATATATATATATATATTATATGTATACAGTGGAACCTCGGGTGTTCCGCAAGCCGGGCAACGATTTTTTATAAATTTTGACTTTGAAAACGAGCAAGTCTTCGTATCATGTAACACGCATGCGCTTCTTGTTTTGACGCCATGCGTCACTTGATCACAACTGAGCCAATGTTTCCAATTATGAGCACTCGTCTCCCCTGCTGGGTCTTAGTGTGTGTCTCTTACTGGTATAATAAACATCCGTGCACGCGTGTACTGTTTACTATAACACTGTGACCATGTGTGTGTGTGTAAAACATATTTTATTTTGTGTCTGTATGCGTGTGTGTACAGCGCTCGTGTAAAGCAGAAGCAAGTGTCAAAGATACATTTTTTTTCTTTAGCTTCTCACACACACACAGATGATCATCGCAAAAGACATCAGGCCTCCCAGAATCTGTGGAGAGAAGGGAGGGGGGTAATATGATTGTTTTCTCAAAGAAAATGCACTGTCATGATCACATAAGAATAGATACAATTCATGTATATAGGTATATACACCAATCAGCCATAACATTACAACGCAAAACATTATGTCTGGTATTGTGTAGGTTCTCCACGTGCAAACAAAACAGCCCTGACTCCACAAAACCTTGGGCGGTATGCTGTGGTGTCTGGCAGCAGGACGTTGGCAGTGGATAGTTTGGATGCTGTGGGTTGCGGGATGGGTACTTAATCAGATCGAATCAGTAGGCTCTTGTTGCGCCCTTTGCACAGTGGGCTGTGGTGCACTTGGTGTTCTGGTGCCTTTATATCTTGGCCAGCATTGACATTTTTGGAATTTTTTGCTGCATTGGTCCATTTTTAACAGTAGTTAAAAAATTGATTTTTTATGGGACCGGACTGACTGGCCCTCTGGCATGCATTGGCCCTGTGTGCCCATGATCCTGTCAATAGTTTATTGGTGTATAGCTGTTAATTAGTTAATATGTTACAGCCAAAACCTGGTATTGGTGCTAAAAAGTGACTCACCGACTGTAGGCGTAAAAGTAAATTTTCAGATAAAATCATATACAGTAATGCCATTTTTCATAATACTTAATGCTTTTGCACAGAATACCTGATCTTAAGCAACAATCTTTACAGGTCATATGCTTTTAGAAGCTTAAACCAACTTTAGTATCAATACTCAAAAAGAAATATGAATAATTCATGTTTTAAATGAGACCATAATGGCCATTTTTGGGGTACATATAAAATCATCTCTCTAAAACGGCTGAAGTAACTTCTTTGCCCACACACATTTCCTGCATTATATGGATAACATATTTTCTGTATTAGTGTTTTCTTTATTATTTCAACTATTTTATTTGTTTATTTATTATTAATCCGGATTATCTGTTAATTATCGTATGAGTTGCCGCTTATTGTCTTAAAATAAATCAATAAAAACTATTCTTTAAATGCAGTACAAGCAGACCACAAACACACCAAGGAAACTTTCTGTATTTCTCCATCTGTTTCGTAAACTACTTTAATGGATTCGGTTTAAATAACAACTCTAAATATTTTTATCATTTCAAAATGGTTCATATGGCTTCAGTTATCCGGAAATTTGTGGCAGGAAATTAATATGGCACACAGATAACAAGAGGAAGGATAGAATAGGCACACAGCTATTATAAGCTTCACCATTTCTAATTTGAGTGTCATTTTTCGAGGATCTGCTACAACACAGTTTAGGATTATACATGTATTCGTTTTTTACGCTGAGACCTGGCTGTAGGAAGAGGCTGCTTTCATATCTAATATTAAAACAAAGGTTGATGTTTGCTTTTTGATAAATACCCCTAGAATTGTTATCAAACAGGAAAGTGCAATGTACTTACAGCAAGTGCTGCAAGGCTGAAAAACACAGCCATTATGATGATCAGTACGTAGTCTATATATTCCATCATAATGGGCCCATATGACTAATATCACATGGAAAAAAAAACATAACATTAAAGACTTTTTACATACATTCCATGTTACAGATATAAGCGATTGCAAATAAATAAGTAAATAAATAATAGCCCCACCTCAGACCACACATTTCGGCTAGACACCTATACGAACGTTAAATAATGAAGATCAATACATAGGTCCGCTGAGATGAATTAAAAAATGCATAAATATGCCAAAACAAAAAATATAAATTATATGATAGAAGAATGAGTTGAGGTTACCATCTCACACATGTCATCTTCATTTTTGTTCACACAGTTACATGAGTCATAACATTTACAATACAGAGACACATTTCATGTATACACAATTAGCTGTATAAGTGTATAACTGGTAACTGTACTCTGTCTAAGTGTTTACTTTGTCTCTGATGCGAGCATTATTCTGAGCAAAAGAATAACTAAAGACATAACTAAAGTTAAGCTGTAGTACCTCTGTGCGATAGAGTGCTAGCGGAATTGCGATACACAACATGATAGCAGTCACCAAACACATAAGGATGAAAAACTGCAAAGAGAGAAATTGATGTTATAAATTTTTCACAGTCAAACTTCTACAAAGAAAAATGCATGCATACGATAAAAGCAAAGGTCGCACTTTCAGCACTTTTAGCACTTTTAGCACTTTCAGTACTAGTCTCATGCCACTTGTCTCTCAGGTTGTGCTTTCCACTACAGTTACATACAGTCGTGGCGAAAAGTTTTGAGAATGACACAAATATTAGTTTTTACAAAGTTTGCCGCTAAACTGCTTTTAGATCTTTGTTTCAGTTGTTTCTGTGATGTACTGAAATATAATTACAAGCACTTCATACGTTTCAAAGGCTTTTATCGACAATTACATGGTCAGTATTTGCAGTGTTGGCCCTTCTTTTTCAGGACCTCTGCAATTCGACTGGGCTCTCAATCAACTTCTGGGCCAAATCCTGACTGATAGCAACCCATTCTTTCATAATCACTTCTTGGAGTTTGTCAGAATTAGTGGGTTTTTGTTTGTCCACCCGTCTCTTGAGAATTGACCACAAGTTCTCAATGGGATTAAGATCTGGGGAGTTTTCAGGCCATGGACCCAAAATTTCAACGTTTTGGTCCCCGAGCCACTTAGTTATCACTTTTGCCTTATGGCACGGTGCTCCATCGTGCTGGAAAATGCATTGTTCTTCACCAAACTGTTGTTGGATTGTTGGAAGAAGTTGCTGTTGAAGGGCGTTTTGGTACCATTCTTGATTCAAAAAAATTGTAAGTGAGCCCACTCCCTTGGATGAGAAGTAACCCCACACATGAATGGTCTCAGGATGCTTTACTGTTGGCATGACACAGGACTGATGGTAGCGCTCACCTTTTCTTCTCCGGACAAGCCTTTTTCCAGATGCCCCAAACAATCTGAAAGAGGCTTTATCTGAGAATATGACTTTGCCCCAGTCCTCAGCAGTCCATTTACTTTCTTCAGATGATCAATCTGTATCTGATGTTTTTTTTGGAGAGAAGTGGTTTCTTTGCTGCCATTCTTGACATCAAAAATGATTTCAGCAGGTCCTTTAATGACAGCAATGAAATGCAGTGGAAAGGTTTTTTTGGGATTAAGTTAATTTTCATGGCAAAGAAGGACTATGCAATTCATCTGATCACTCTTCATAGAATTTTGGGGTATATGCAAATTGCTATTATAAAAACTTAAGCAACAACTTTTCCAATTTCCAATATTTATGTAATTCTCAAAACTTATGGCCATGACTGTACACATTTTTAGCTCTATTTGTTTTACTTGTGGCCCCTAGTGGTTCTCAATTAATTTCCTGGATCAGTAAATGAAATTTTTCATCCATTCCTACATTATCATGTCCCACGTTGCAACGCGTTACATTTTATTCTAAGCTAGATGGAGCGCATGTAGAGTCCCAAAGGTCCCTTAAACAAGATTTCTTCCTTAAATCAACATAAAGTTCTCACTTTCTGCCTACGTACTCACCACAATCAGTTCACACTTGCTCTCTTTGTGTGCGCCATAAGCTCCCAGAACAGAAAAGCAGAAAACGAAGGAACCGATCACATACAAAGCAATCACTCCAGTCCTGAAATTCACCTGAAAAAGGTGTTTTTTATTGTTAAACATGGACAAACCAAACATGTAGAGGGTGGAGGATGTGGTGGAATCTGGGCAAGTTTTCCCCTTAGATCTCTTATTAATTTATAATAATCTTATTAATTGTTGTTTAGAGCATATGAAGCTTTTTCTTAAAAAGCCCAAGATGTCGATTTTATGATGCTCACCACATAGACAATCTACAAGCTTATTTAGTGTATTATTCAATGCTTTAAATAGTAGAAATATACCAAGCCATATTTAAATTTTTACTAGTAATATAACAACTACATTTCTATGTAAGTAATTTATTAATATTTATGCTACACCTTTTCTTTAAATTATTTACTACATATTTTGTTTCCTAGTAATTTAGCTACTACACCGTTATATAGTACTAGTAACTTAACCACTACATCATTTCATTAGTAATTTAACCACTACACAGTTTCACTAGTAATTTAAACTTTATGTTTTTAAACTAATAATTTATCTACTACATTTTACTAGAGATTATATTACAATTATAGAAATTATATTACAATTATAACTTTTACCAGTAATTTAACTTTTGCAATTTTAGTAGTAATTTAAATTTTGCTAGTCATTTAACTCCATACTGATTTTACAACTATTTTAATTATTACAATTTTACATATTAATTTAAGTACTGCACTTTTTTTTTTACTAGCAATTTAACCACTTTACAGAATTACAACTAATTGTACTACTACAAGTACTTTACAAGTAACTAAACTACTACACTTTTTCTAGTAATGTAAGCACTACATTTTTTTACTTAATAATTTTACCACTACAAAGTTTTATTGGTCATTTAACCAATATGCTTTTTTAGTAATAATTGTACTACTACAATTTTACTAGTAATTTAATGACTACAATACAGGGTAATTTAAAAAGAATTAACTGATTTCACTACGCAATATTTCATTAAAGAACAGTAATACAAAACTCCAGCCAAGTCACAAGTATTCCACTCACAATCAACTTTTATTTCCTGTCTTACAAGTGTTCATTGTGCCCACCACCTTCCGCACAGGCAACATCAATGCGATAGAGAACTCCTTCCAGGTGTGAAACAGCATATCACGATCCTCTGAGTTGATCGCTGTTGTTATTACCCTCCTGTGGCAGCCATTCAAAACTTTTGAACATTCATTCTTTTTTAATTACCTTGTATTGCTAATAATTTAACTACTACATTTTTTTTAATAGCAATTTAACGAGTTAAAACAAGTTTTAAAAAAGTAATTTGTCTTAACCAACCATTCCGGACCTTTCACCTTGAATATAAATCAGATTTGGATCTGGAGTATTAAGCTTGAGAAGCCCTGTTATTTCAATAGAAACAGATCATTCGTATTGTGTTGAAATTAAAATAAATACATTATTACCTAGAATGCATGAGTAACATCGACAAAGTCATTACCTTCCTTTCTAAATCAGTGGCTTTCTTCAATGGAACCTGGAAATAAGAAATAAATTATGCACAAATGTTTTAAGTGTTTTAACTATTTTATTTGTCATATACACAGTCATACACAGTACGATATGCAGTGAAATGCTTATACGACCACCCGTGACCTTAAAAAAAAAAAAGATTACCAATAAAAAAAATATGGAATGAAATAAGAAATAAAATATAGAAAAACATCAGCTATGGAAAATAAAGCTATATTATTACAATATTACAACTAATTTAACTACTAAATTTTTAATTTAACGACTATACAGTTTTACTAGTTATTTAACTACTACACTTTTTACTAAAAATGTAACTATTATGTACTTTGAATAGTAATTAGTATATACAGTATAGTAATATTGTCTATGATTAATAAAATATTGTTTATGATTAATAATAGATTCACCTCCTTGGCATATTGCTGTGTGTACAGACCCAAGGCAATAATGAGAACTCCAAAGATCTAAAAAAAAAAAAAAACAAACAAATGTGGGTAAATAAATAAACACATCAAGGCATACTTAAAAAATCTTGCTTTTAAAATGGATCTCGCAACCAGCATGTAAAAAATAGCAAATATAAACAGAAACTTACTGCAAAAAGAGAGTTAAAGAAGACAAAGGTCCATTTGAAACACGAGCTGATCTTTGCCATGATCGCAGACGGTGTGCTTGTGGCAAAATACAGAGCTCTAATACACCAACTATCACAGTGCTGAAGCAGCACAGAGAATAACTGTTGCACAGTCAGCCTGGAGGAGGAACTTAGAGCTAATGAAAAAAAAGAGGTAGAAAAAAGCGTAGATGAGCATACTGTATAAACCTCATATCAAAAAAAGGAAAGGTTTCACACTTAAACAAAAGCAAAACCACTTACAGTGTCTTGTATAAAGCACAAGAGAACTTGTCAACTTTATAAAGCAGAACAGACTTCAACTTTTACACAGCATTACATACTACAAGGGGGGGAGATTAGATTAGATTAGATTAGATTAGATTAGATTCAACTTTATTGTCACTGCACATGTAGGCACAAGGCAAAAAACAGTTAGCATCTAACCAAAGTGGATTTTCACAGTGCAGAGTAATTTGCAGTATATAAATAGTAAATAGAGAATATATACAATTGCAAGAAAAAGTATGTGAACCCTTTGGGATTACGTGAAGTTCTGCATGAATTGGTCATTAAATGTGCTCTGAACTTTATCTAAGTCACAACAATAGAAAAACACAGTCTGCTTAAAATAATACTACACAAACATGATATGTTTTCATGTTTTTATTGAACATAACATGTAAACATTCACAGTGCAGGGTCGAAAAAGTATGTGAACCCCTAATGACTTCTTCAAGAGCTAATTGGAGCCAGGAGTGAGCCAACCTTGCGTCCAATCAGTGTGATGATATTGGATGTGTTGCTGAAAGCTGTCCTGCCCTTTAAAAACACACAGCAGTTTTGGGTTTACTGGTTTCAAGAAGCACTGCCTGATGTGAACCATGCCTCGCAGAAAAAGGCCCGGTTTCTCGAAAGCTTCTTATCGCTAAGTAGTTCTTAAGTTGTACCTTAACCTCTCTCTTCACGTTAGGGCGCATTTCCCGAAACGGTTGTACGCTAAGTATCTCTTAGGTAAGTCACACATTCGTAAGGTTGGTCTGGACCAACCTTAACTCATTCTTCAGCTCAAGACGCTAGTCGCCGCCACTGTGCAGCAGTCTTTATAAATCAGCGGCGTACGCAAGCACATTATGGCACGTTATCAAAGTCGCATTAACGATTGAATATACTGTAGGCCTGTTTAAGAATTTTATTTTAATTTGATATCAGAACTAATAGAGTGACTTTTAATTAGCCTATTTCATAATGTGACTAATGCATTAAAATTGGCGATCACTTTTAATACTAAACAGGTGGCAAACAATTTGGCAGCGATACAGCAGCAACAAGTGAATTCTCTGTGTAGATAAAAGGGACTACACTTAACCATAAGAAATTCCAAGTTAGATGAGCAGTGCCTTTTAGTGATAATAGAGTCTGTACACCAAGCTTTGTTTACATAGATGCACAGCCCTCCACCTCTGGTCTTACCGGAATGATCTGTCTGCCCGGAAAACGTAGCATTTGGCTAGCTCGATAGCGCTATCCGGTATGCCGCTGTTCAACCATGTTTCCATTAAAATCATGATGTTAAAATCTATAATCCTTTTTTGCTGGAGATGTGCACTTGTAACTACAAGTCCATTTTGTCCATTTTGTTGATTAGTGATCGAACATTAGCTAGGAAAATGCTGGGTAAAGAGAGCCGATGCGGCCTTAGCTTAGCTCTTAGCTCGTCGCGCTTCCCCCATTATTTATAATATTTATAATAATAATAATAATATAATTTATTATTATTATTATTATTATTATTATCTGCTCTGACACGGCCATAAACTATAAATCAGCCATAACAATAAAACCATTAACATTAACACAGTGGCTTTGTTCCAGTGAAGAGAAACTGTAATCCTACAGCATACAAATCTGCACTTCTAACTACAGTCATGTTCAACAGTTAGTATCTCCCCTCTTTTTATTCTATATTTTTATCTGCAAAATCAACCAGGGACAAACAACTTATAACCTTTTTTACCGTGCCGTTAAATATATATTTAACAAAAATGGAGGCAAAAATTAAAACTAACATGCTAAAATAAGTATTACTAATTCCACAGGGTTTAAGAGGCTAAGTTGCAGCCAGGTGCTGCTAACCATCAGTCCTTGATTAAATGATCATCAGCAGGTGTGCAGATCTCTAAAACAGCAGAGGTTTTGGCAGTTTGCTGGTCTGGAGCTTTCAGGTGTGGGTTAACACAAAGCCAAGAGCGAAGGAGCTGGAAGTGGTTGTTTCTGCACATCAATCTGGAAAGGGTTATAAAACCATTTCCAATCAATTTGCATTTGTGTAAAAGATCATTCTTTATATTTAGAGATTATTACAGAGATCTTGGCTTAAGATTAAGTCTAAACATAATAGTGTCCCTGTTTGATATTGTTGTTGTTGTTGTCTGAGTGCATTTTTTGTTTGATGTCACGTTCACGTGTTGCATATTTTGCATGCACAATTGAGCTTTTCAGAATGCCACAACCAATCAGCTGCAGTGAAATTATTTGTGTTGAAGAATGGAAAGCACCCACGCATGTCATTTTCCCCTCCTGTCCACAAATAAAGCTGGTAGTAGAGCAAAGGATTTTACTTCAATTTACTTCAGGATTTTATTACAGTGTCTAGCTGTGTTGCCCTTAAAGATCAGTTTGTTTCATCGTTTTTATATATTTTTTTTCAGGCATCGAACCACATTCATGTTACTTAGTTTGTTTAGATTTTTCCCATGTAGGGTGGGTGAAAATTAACCAGGTAATATTTAATGACTATAGAACTTGTAGTATCACTGGTGCACCACTCCATTACTATGCGTGCGTTAGTAATGCGCGGGTCGGGTATTTTTCCAACCCGCGGGTCCCGCTTTCATAAAATCATTTGGCCCGCCCCAGCCTGCCCCGGGCCAATGTTTCTATTTTTACAACCCGCCCCGCCCCCGCGACCATTAAATAGACATACTAGGCATTGTAATTCAAATGATAACAGCCTTTATTTCAGCCTGAAATTGCTTGGAAACATCGCCCTGTAAACTGCCAACAACATATGATTATGAATATGAACTGATAAATCAGGTCATATTAATAACAAGATAATCATACACATTTTAAACATTTACAAAGCAGCGTTTGTAATCTAGTCCAAATTTTAGATTTTTATCGGGCAGGCCTACAGTTTACAGCTCACGCTAAATAACCACTGACATTTTTTTTTTCATTTATTACACGGAAATGTTAATTTAGAGTTTTTACATTCGTTGTGCAAAAAAGAATGCTAAAACATTAGATTTAGCAGCCTGACCTTTTTTTCTTTTAATGACGTGAATTCCCGACCTCAATTTCTCTCGCACCTCGTCTTCCATCTTCACTTTTATTTCCTTGTTTTTGTTGTGTCTGGCAGTGGTAGCTGCTTGGTGCTTTCGTGACATGTCATGTGACGTAATCTTATCAAAGAATTCAATAAAATATGAAAATAGATATTCCCAAATATTTAATATAGGCTATAGGGAATTGCACGCAACATACATGGCTTTTAATGACCCACCCCAAGCCGTCCCGCAAATAAAGTGACAATTTCTTTACCCGCCCCAACCTGACCCGCGGGTTACCAGACGACCCGTGCATCACTAGCGTGTGTGATTAGACCAGCATTTTCCAGGACGTCAGCTAGGATGATGCAGACCTCAAGAATGGCCTCCAAGAAGTCCAGATCTCACTCTATGTGATTTTTTCCTACTGTGGGGCTACTCAAAGGAGGAGGGGTACAGGACAAAGCCTCGCACACTGGAGGATTTGGAGGCACGGATTCAGGAGGTTCCCAGCAATATCCCAAATGACTTCCTTCAGAAGACTGTGCATTCCATCCCCAGCTGTTTAAAGAAACTGGTAACAAGCACACAAACTGTGCCATTTTTTTCACACTTTTATTGAACTTGGAACATATTTTGAATCTTCTGACACTGTCCCTGCTTCTGTTTGGAGATATCATCGCATGGACACCCCATGTGATCTTCTTGGGATGCATGTGGTGACTGGGGACGCTTCCACTTTACCATGTTGACGATCCTGGACTCGGCTGATGCAGACAGCTGTTATCTGATGATTTGTGACTGCACTCGATTAATAGTTATGGACTGAAATTCCCACAAATAGTTTTGTACCTAAGCCTCGAATAACGAAAGTGGACTCTGTATTAACTTAAACAAATCTCCTATTATACTGAAATTCCAGCCTTCTAACACACAGTATGACTGCAAATCAATCCCAGCTATCTATTGTCACCCAAATGAGGATGGGTTGCATATTGAGCCTGGTTCCTCTCATGGTTTCCTTCCTTTTTTTTTTCTTGTTAATTTATTTTTAATTTTTAAGGTCACGGGCAGTCATATAAGCATTTCACTGCATATCGTACTGTGTATGACTGTGTATGTGAATTTAAATTCATCAGGGACTACAGTAACTGATCATTACGATGTATACATATATTCTCACACCTTTTTTATTTCTGTAAAGTTGCTTTGCGACAATGACCATTGTTAAAAACGCTATATAAATAAACTCAATTTAATGTGAATTTATTATTATTTTTAAGTTATAAACAAGTTTTAAAAAGTGTTTCAGACCATTGACTTTAAATAGAAATCAGATTCGGATCTTTGAATATTAAGCTTGAGAAGCCCTGTTCTTTCAATAGTAACAGCTAATTCATATGATGTAAAACAAAAACTAAACACATTATTACCTAGAATGCATTATTGACAACATTGACAAAGTTGTTACCCTCATTCAGTGACTTGCTTCAAAGGAACCTGGAAATAAGAAATTAATGATGTACAATTTTTTAAATTACGTTTATTAGGTCGTTTCACACAGGCTTGTACTCAAAGAGAACATCTAATATAAAATGTCCTAAATGTAGCAGTGCAGATATAGCTAGATAGTGTCAGATAATTAAAGTTTTGCATCCTCGAACATCCGGACTGAGGCCCAAGAATGTTAGCTCAATTAATTTTTTTATTATTTTTTTGAGGCCCAAGAATATTAGCTCAATTAAAAAGGTTGTTTTGTGGAATTAATACTCGATGGTGTACTGATCTATATTTGCACTAAAATACTTTTATTTAATCACATGCACCTACATTTACTAATTTGCTTCCGAAACCCAAGACAGTTTAATCCCAGATGTGTTTTGTTAAGAGTTGGTTACGGATCACAGGAGGGTGGTTTTGGGTGTCAGTGAGTCAGTGTTTCCTGACACGGGAGGGAGTTTGGTGTTTTCCCAGTGTCCTTACGAGAATTCCTTTCCTTTGTGTGTTTGTGTGCAGAAAAATGATGTCGCTTTTCGGGGCTAAGAGGTTTGTATAAACTAAACTTGTGTGTGTTGTGCAGTTTTTATTATGCACAACACACACAAGTATTTAACGCAGTATATAACGCAGGGCTTTAGAGGGGGTCAATAAAATAGGAGTTGTAAGTGTCCTTGTGATATGCACGGGAAGACCTTCCCATTTAAAGATAGCATGGGATTATTTTTATTTTTGGGGGGTATTTTTCTTAAATTTTCTCCCTAATTTAGTAATGTCCAGTTCCTTCCTATCACCAGGCGCTCCCACATCAAGGCTACTACCACTCAGTCAGTAGGGCCGAAGACTATCACGTGTTTCCTCTGAACCATGTGATGCCAGCCAACTGCTTGTTCACGCACTGTTGTGGGCGGTGTAACACACTTGGAGGACAGTGCTATCCGCTCCTTCTACTTGCGTGAGCTCACAGACGCCCCTGATTGGCTGTAAAATCGTGATTAATGTGGAAGCAATAAGTATCTCTCATCCCTCCCCTCTGAGAGAGCTTGGCCAATCAGGCCAACAGATCTGCCCGTTCTAAACAGTGCAAAGCATGTTCGCGTGGCTCTGCCCCTCGTGAGACCTGCATCGTTACATCCTGATTCCAGCTTTCTCTCCTTTTGTGTAACACAAGGCAGATTTCATGCATCAGTTAAATCAGTAGATAATGTTTCTTTTACTTTGCGTATATAACTGTACAGCTTACAAGTCCCCGTCCTTTTTCTGTATTTAAATTTTTTTTTTTTTACTAATCTCTTCTCATATAAGGGTTTTTTTGGAGAACATCTAGTATCTCTCTATCAAGTTGCAGATGGCACTTAATATAACCAACCATTATTATTTATATTATATTATAAACCACAACATTATCATATTTACAAACTCGATTCCAAATAAGTTTGGACACTGTACAAATTGTGAATAAAAACAATGCAATGATGTGGAAGTTTCAAATTTCAATATTTTATTCATAATAAAACATGGATGACGAATAAACACAGCACTGATAATGATAATCTATCTCTGATTCAAGTTATATTTTTATGATTTTGTACCCAGACCCATATAAGGATTTAATGATATCACTGCCACCCATGCACACCTTCACTGCTTGTGCACTTTAAAAACACCTACACCTGCATTACACCGACCTGAGGCTGAGAAGAAGTCATCTATGGCACAATTTCCTTGGTATGAATTTCCTGTATGGGTTTTTTCTTTTTTATCAGCGTCAATACCATCAAAATGGAAGAAAATCAAAAAAAAAAGATGAGGCACATTGAAACTTAAAAGTACCCACAAGGAACTTTGGTCGTACATAATGTTGCAAATAAACCACACAATAATGTCAGTTTCCTTTCACATGTTTTTTTTAGAGTCAAATAACTAAATAGAATGCAATAGTCTTAGGTATTTGGCCAAATAGCTAAGATATTTGGCCAAACCTGTTAATTGGTGAATTCAGGTGTTTCAATCAATCAGGCCCCTTATACCCAGTGAAGAGCAATCTTAATGCTTCAGCATACTAAGACATCTATGCTTGCTTTTTCTTAACTTTGTGGCAACAGTTTGGGGAAGGCTCTATTCTATTTTAGCACAACTATTCCCTAGTGCACAAAGCAAGACTATAAAGACATGGTTTGATGAAAAACTTGACACAGAGCCCTGACCCCAACCCTATCAAGCACCTTTGGGATGAACTGGAACAGATATTGCAAAACAGGTCTTCTCGTCCAACATCAATGCTTGACCTCATAAATGTTACAATATTGAACACAGGTGCTCCTCAGGTCTGTGTGCTCAGCCCGATTCATCACTCTTTTCATGCATTTTACACAGTAAAATTCGCAGATGACACAACAGTTATTGATCTTATTATGAACAATGATGAGATTGCTCACCAGAAAGAAGTGTATGAACTGATCACATGGTGTGAGGCTAATAATCTTACTGAACAGAAAGACCAAGGAGATGGTTGTGGACATGAGGAGACGTGAGCCTCTACTAATCAGAGATGCTGTGGCCAGAACAACCAGACTCCAGAACAGTCTATATCCTCAGGCCATTAGACTGATAAATAATCAAAACCTACGGCGGAAACATTTACATATAGGTATTTGGCAGACGCATTCATCCAGGGCGACTTAAAAAGTGTTTTGAGGATTCTGTCATTGGATTGATACTTAAAGTGGGTTATTAGGTTACTAACTATATTGGATATACTATTGGATAAGATATTAGTCCAAGTACTGAAGAAACAAATACGTCTTGAGTTATCATTTAAAGATGGTTAAAGACTCCGCTGTATCCAGAGGATGTTCATTCCAACACCTAGGTGCCAAAACAAAAAAGAGTTTGCATGAATGTTTTCCTTGATCCCTGTGTGATGCTGGAACCAGGCGAGCAGTGCTGGAGGATCGGAGGGACCGGGGTGTGGTGCGTGGTGTGATTAGAGCTGAGAGGTAAGTGGGTGCTAAGCCATTTTTTTACTTTGTGAAAAAAACATAACCAGCCTTTTAACAGGAAGCCAGTGTAGGTTGTGGAGAAGTGGGTGGTGTGGAAGAACTCGAGGTTTAAAACGACAGGGGTAGGGTCAGGGGTAGCTCAGTGGATAAGGCATTGGACTACGGTTTGGAAGATCCCAGGTTCAAACCCCACAACCACCAAGTTGCCACTGTTGGGCCCTTGAGCAAGGCCCTTAACCCTCAAATGTGTAATGAGATAAAAATGTAAGTCGCTCTGGATAAGAGCGTCTGCCAAATGACTAAATGTAAATGTAAACGAGTTGTGCATCTGCATTCTGAATCAGCTGCAGAGGATGAATGGTGTACAGAGGTAGACCTGCCAGAAGTGAGTTGTAGTATTCCAGTCATAAAATAACAAGGCACTAAACAAGCACCTGGGCGGATTCTTTTGATGTTGTAAAGAAGAAATCGACAAGAGTGAGTAAAGTTGTCCACAGTTACCCTGAGATTGCGGGCAGTGGCTGTAATTTGATTGTTGTCCAGGGAGATCACAAGGTCTTGACCGGGGGATGAGTCACCAGGCATGAACAGCAATTTGGTTTTATGGATGAAAAACTTAGTGTCTAAGGGAGAAATGGAAAGAATAAGTTGTGTACCATCTGCATAACAATGAAAATGTATGAAAAGCCAAGCAATGAGTTGACCTTACCAAGAGCCCAGGTATAGAGGGAGAACAGAAGAGGACTAAGTACTGAACCCCGTGGGACACCGGTAGGGCAAATGTGAATTCCCTCCATGTCACCTCATACGACCTACTGTATCTTCTAGCTAAGAAGCAAACAGCCATGCTGTTCCACAGATTCCAAGGCTTGTAGGAGTATATAATAGAATTTTGTGGTTCACTGTGCAAATGCAGCTGTCAGGTCCAGGAGGATCAGGACAGGTGATCGTTTAGCTAGTCTAGCAGCATGGAGCTCAGTGACGGCAACAGTGGCAAGAAAACTCCCTTAGATGGCAATAGGAAGAAACCTTTAGAGGAACCTGACTCAACAGGGAACCCATCCTCATTTGGGTGATAACAGATAACAAGGATTGACCTGCAGTCATAGTGTGTGATAGGCGGCTGTCAGGTAAATATAACAGTTGATGTCTTTTAAGTTAATATGGACTCCGGTTTGTTGTTGGAGGCTCAGGTAGACTTGTAGGACATTCCAGTCCTGAACTATTGAGCGACTGCAGTCACAAGTCCTCGATAAGGTTGTTCTGTGAGAGATAACATCTTCATTCATAACAGATAATTAGAGACAATTCAATTCAAATACTGGACTTTACACTGACACTTTATCAGTACTTGACACTTTAAAATGGTCACTTTATTGTTACTTGCACTGCACATTTATACTGTCAAAATCTTATTGTTGGTTGTTTTCCAATTAGAATATGGGTCCTCTATTTTGCTTTCTCTCTCATTACGTTTTTTATATAAAAGCTATTACTGTATATTCTATACTCTTTAACATATTTTCTATTGTAAATTATGCTTGTTCCCAGTTCTAACCTATTATTCTTAAAAAGCAAATTTAACCCTCATAAATTTGGACCTCCAGCGTCCAAATATATGATGGTTAAGAAGTAAAGTTTGAACCTCAATAATGATATATGATAAAATAGCTGCCTCATTTCAGCCTATGCAAACATGGCTAAGAATGAATTAGACAAATAACACCCAAGTGGAAAAAAAAGTATGCTAAGTATATTAAATCCTAGCGTGCCAAAGCATACTTAAGTGTACTTGCAGCCAGACTAATGACTAGTATACTTGAAGTTTGCTATTTTGGAACAACTAATTTTGTACTTAGCGCATTTAAGTTGTAAATAAATGGTACAGTACAAAAGGACAATTTTAAATGTATTAAGTATACTTTTGTGTGCTAAAGTGGAACAACTTTAAGTATACTTAGTACACCTAAAGTATACTGTATGGCTGTGTTTGTACTAATGTACATACCGGACAGTAATTAATTAAATTAATTATTTAAAAAGTATATATTTAATGTATTATAACTACATTACAGCAGTTTTTTTTTTACTCGTGTTACAAACACGAGTAATATACAATAAATATATTCTTATTGCGGCAGTACTGTAGCATGCTTCTTCTGGCCAATTCTAAATACAAAATACTATTTAGTATATGGACTTATTTGTGGTTAATACAAATAACCTTAATTATATTATATATTACACACAGTCTTCTATACTTCTGCTGAATGCATTTTCTACACTATAACATGTTTTTGAAACACTACATTAGTAATGACGAATCTGCCCGCCTCCAATTTCTGATTGGCTGGTATTGACCTTACTCTAATCTCTGGTTGGCTGGAATAGTTGCAGAGTTATCACCCTGCTGCAGTTTGTGCAAGTGTAACTTTATGATATCGAGCGCACAGAAAAGACAAATTTCAAACACTCATAAATGATCTTGACTGTGCAAAAGTGGCTTTCAGCACTATACTTATTCGTGCACTAAGCATGAATAAGTATATTTAAATTTAGTTGAAAATATAAGACTTCGTATCCAATCTTTTTAAGTCTTAAACGTTTAAAGCCTTACCTTAAACTTCCCTTCACTTGTCATCCCACAACAATCTTATCCAGATGTCTAGAACAGCCCTGCAGAAAAAAACAACAACGAAACATTAACAGGTTAACTAATGCACTAACTTCAAAGTCTTTTAACAAACAATGCTTTTTTTTACAATTTAAATGTACCTCATTGTGAGTTTACACATCTGATATTACAAATCAGAATCAGCAGGATAATAGTTGATGATTGGCTTCTGTCTTTGATCTGGTTTCACTTTGTCTCTGTCCTACTCTTCTTCACTTTGTTTGGCTGTTTGTTTTCTTATTCTTTTGTCCTTTAATGGTTTTCATTTTTTGTATTTCTCCTGCTTCTTGACTGTGTGGGAGATTTTTTGTCTTCCACCTGTTAATGTTGCCTTAAGTGAATACCAAACAAACACAGTGTTATTAGTAAAAAGAGTAACAAAGAGAGAGAGACCCAGGACTCTGTGCAGATCTGGATGAAGTAAGCAGGATTTATTGCAGCAATAAAACCCAAGTGAGCCGACCTTGCAATGCTTAGGTCATAAATCAAAGCATTATCAAGAGCAGACTGATTTTACCGTGAAATACATGCTTTTTTTATACAGTTCGCAAGGGGAGGAGAGCTCACCTTGTCTCATCCCCTGTACAATTTGTTTTTTCCAGCCTTGGTAATATTAACCCATTATAATTACATTTCTCTTATCTTGCACCATTACGTCACACACCTCGCTATCTGACTCCTCTTCATGCTCATAACTTTTTCCCATAATAATTCATTTTCTTTAATAATTATTTTCCATTATCTTTCAAATATGTTTTTTTTTATTCTGTGTCTCTGGTTATTTATTCATTGCCCTTTATGCACGTCTACGTGTGTTGCTATTCGTATGTGTACTCAGCATACAGTAAAGCCCATTAAACTAATACAGACATGTATTGTTAGTTTCAGTTGTGCACTTTTCATTAAAACATGTGTGCTTGACATCTGGTATCTGTCACCTGATTATTTCTTCTGTCCTTGTTTTTTTTTGTTGGTTGTTCCAGGTTTTTTCTACAGTTCTCAAGAGACAGACCATGTATAAGCATCTATTTGTTTGGTATCATGCAGATGCACATACTAGTTTATTTTTGTGTATACTTTTATTAAACTCAGTATTCTTAAAACTGATCGTGTGTCTTTTGGATATTTGTCCATATTCTTACTTAGACATGTGTACGTGTATCCAACACCTGTTTCACTTCTTAATTAGGTGTGCTCAAGTCTCTGCCAATATATTATATAAATATTTTTGGGCTGTGGAACGAATCGGGGAAATTCGCTTTGATATACAGTACAAGTGTATGTATATGCAAGCACGCTTTTTGGTTGATCCCGTCAGAGGTCTCCACAGTGCATAACGCACAACTTGGCACAGGTTTTACACCAGATGCCCATCCAGATGCAATGCTCCTATTATATCCGGGCTTGGGAGCAGCATGGTATCCAGTGTCTGGGGCATTGGCTGGGATTAGAACCCAGGCCTTGCACATGACAGACGAGACCTGAGACTGAACCACCAATGTCCTGAGAGTTTTAAAGTAAACTTACTAAACTAAATAAAACTTAATATTTGGTTAAAAAGTACTTGCTTGCATAAAACTGTCATATGCTTCTTTTTTTGCAGCTTTTCCAGCCATGTGCCACATCCTTCAGTGGTAGTTTGTCTTTGCTGGGAATTCTTCCTCAGTCTCCTGATCAGGATGTAAAATGCTGCTCAATTGGTTTAAGGTTTGCTGGTTGACTTGGCCAGACTACTAGTTGGTTATTTTGGCAGTGTGTTTAAGGTTATTGTCTTGCTGGATGAAGACATTCCTCCTAATTAGATAGATTTCTTTGTACGTTTTTGGACACAATGTTTCTGTTGAATTCTGAATTTATTCTGCTGTTCATTTATTTGTGAATTCCAGTCTGGCCTTCTGGTTCTTACTGCTAAATGGTTTGCATCTTGTAGTAGGGTGTGTCTATTTTCTGCTCTCAATGTCTTCTTTGAACCATGTATTCTGATATCTTTACTCCTGCCCTGTGGAGGTTGTTGGTGACATTATTGAATATTGTTTTTCGGCTTCTCTTTACAGCTCCTATAATGTTTGTTATCCACTGATTATGTTTTTTTTGGCCGACTGATTAAATCCCTGATTGTTAATACACCAATGGTTTTTTTCTTCTTTAGGACATTTGAAATTGTTGTATCAGCAAGACTGATTTTCTTTCCTTTCTCAGTCTCAGTACAGTCTGACTTTTCTCCTGTAGGCAGCTGGTCTTTATGTTGGGTTTATCCTTTTTAACAACACATGCAGGTTTTAAAATGAAACTCAAAAAAGAAGTCCAGCAGAACCTCAGCATACAAATCTGTTTAGGATGGGAGTTCTTATAGTAAATAAGCCAATTTTCCCATAAGAAATAATGTAAATATCTCACTCACTCACTTATCTTCTATACCGCTTTATCCTGTATTCAGGGTTGCGGGGACCTGGAGCCTATCCCAGGAGGCTTACGGCACGAGGCAGGGTACACCCTGGACATGGTGCCAATCCATCGCTGGGCACACACACATACATACAATCACACACCCATTCACACACTATGAGCAATTTGGGAACACCAAATAGAGAGTAGATTTTTATACTTTTTATTTTTCGTAAAAATGCATAAAAAACAGACATTTAAACATGAAACTATTATATTAAACATAAAACAATAACAAAAAAACATTTGCTTTTGTATGAACTGCATCAGTTCTCTCTGGGACAACATTTATATAAACGTGTGATGTGGCATGGCACTGGATCTTGAAACCCAGAGAAGATATACATTATGTTTTTGAATCTTATAGCCATTTATACTCGACACACTTTACGAGTAAAAATAATAGTGCATTCTTACATTCTAACACAGTGTTTTTGGCTAAATGCACATAACGAATGCATAATTTATTGATGATACCATGAGCTAGGATCAGTGATGGGATAAGATCAGTCTTCTGGTTATATAATTAAGTGTACCGGCTGATGAGTAGAACAGAATAGGAAGGATTTTAAGCAGTGTACCTGTATTGAACGAATCTAAAGGTCGGTCAAAGCTTAAAAAAATGTATATATAAAGTAAAGATGTATATCTCTTAGTCCTAAAATATCACAAAGCCTTGTGCATAAAACATCTAAGAATCTTAGGAATATAAAATGCAATACAGGTTGCTTGGCTTGTCGGTTTGTTCCACACATTCTTTCAGTAAAATGAAGGACGTGTAGAAGGATAGGAATGTGCACACGTGGACAGGATGAAGCTCAACCAGCTTAACAAAAAAAACCTTATAAAAAAGTTACGCAAACTCAAGCTGTTATATTGCTCGGTTAATAGTTAATCACTTCTGTGTATTTCGGTGGCTTGTATGACAGCGGGAATGATGGCAGCTGAGTTTCGGGACAAGCACACACACGGATGATCATCGCAAGAGACATCAGGCCTCCCAGAATCTGCGGAGAGAAGTGGGGGGGGGGGGGTTAATGATAGTAAAATACATTTTTAAGAAGACAGACATGATCGTATAAAAATAAATAAAATTCATATATATTTATATATATCAGCCATAACATTGCAATTCAAATTGTGACAAAAAAGTGTCTCAGCTACAGTAGGTGAAAAAGTGAATTTTCAGATCATAACAGTATTTTTCATAATACCTACTGTAATGCTTCTTATCTCCTTATCTTCTTATCTATGGCCTTTAATGTGGTATTGGTAACTTTTTACAATTCAAATCTTTCATTGATCTTAATTATCATTCAGATAAAACCTGGCCAACTTAGATTCCATATGAAAAGACATAAACCTGAAAAAGTGTATTATTCTAAAATGCCAAATTGTTAAGATATTGCAAAAATTTAGGGGGGCTAAACATCCTTAATTTCGCATGGAATGCTGAAATGTACAGTAAGCCAAAATTTTTACGAGCCATATGCTTCTAGAAGCTTACACCAATTTTAGAATCAATACTCATAAAGAAATATGTATAATTAGCATTTTAAAATTTTATTGTTTGACATTATAACGCTGAAAAATCCCTATTCTTGAGACACATATAAAATCATCAGTTAGCAACTTAAAATTTTTAGGGAAGCAATATCGGTCTCTTTCATTTTGCATGAACTTCAGAAGTACTGTAGCTTCTTTGACACACACATTCTCTGTATTATATGCATAACATTAAAAAAAAAATCGGTAATTTGTTAAAATTATAATCTTTTGTGGTGTTAACATTATGGCTGATCAAGGTAAGGAATATACAGCTAGAAAATTCAATAAAAACATAAATATTCTTTATAACGGTATAATTACTTTTTCTGTATTTGTGTTTCCTCTATTGTTTCTACTGTATTATTTGTTTATTTAGTATTAATCCAGATTATCTGTTAAAATGTTTTAAACAAATCGATAACAACAATGCTGTAAATACAAGCAGGCCAGAAACACACTAAGGAAACTGTATTTCCCTATGAACTATTTTAATGGAGTCTGTTCAAATAACAACTCCAAGTCTGCTTATCATTTAAACACGGTTCCTATGGCTTCTGTTATCTGGAAATTTATGGCAGGAAATTATTTTGGCACACAGATAACAAGAGGAAAGATAGAACAGGCACGCAGCTATTATAAGCTCGTGGTGGGCCGAGTAAACCTGGAAAGCCCCTGGAATTCGCTTTCGTTTCTCTAAAAACCCGTGGCTGTTTCTGGGTCACAATAATGACTTACATTCACGTTAAAAAAACCTTTTGTGCAAACCTAACCATCCTTAGGGCATTTCTAGTTTGCATTAGTTAAACCTAACTAAAAGTGTCATTTTTTCGAGGATCCTTATGAAATCAACACAATTAAGGATTATGCATGTGTCCGCTTTTACACTGAATCCTGGCTGCTTTACATATCTACTGTAATATTGAAACAAAGGCATGTGTGCTTTTTGATAAACACCCCTAGGGTTGTTATTATATAGGAAAGTGCAATGTACTTACAGCAAGTGCTGCGAGACTGAACAACACAGCCATCGTGATGACCATTACATATTCTGTAATAAGGATGCCACACGGCTAAATTCAGATGGGGAAACAAACAACAACATAAAATTAAAGACATTTTACGTACACTGCATGGTACAGGTATAGCAGATTGCAAATAAATAAGTAAATAAATAAACCCCACCTTGGACCAGACACTTCTGCTGGACATCTATACGAACAACGAATAGAAAGATGAATGAAGATTAATACGTTTGCTCTCTGAGGTGGAATAGAAAAAGCGTAAATGAACCAAAACAAAAGTATAGTTTATACGATAGAAGCTTACCATCTCACACGTGTCGTCTGCGTTCGGGTTCACGCAGTTACATGAGTCAGGAACTTTACCTCGCCAGTCCCTGTAGCCGTTAAAGAGTCCGCAGCAGTGGAACTAATTAACCACATGGAAAGAATGTTTTAAATGCAACGGACTGAAAGCTTTGGAAGAATTAATAGACGTATGGATGGAATAGTTCATTTACATGTTCTTGAATGGGGTTTAATGCACGCTCCTGATCTTCGGTCAAATTCGATTCTGTTTTGAAGTGATCTCTAAGAATTGAGTAAATCTGAGGGGGGAATAAAAAAAGAAGTTAAACCTAAAGGGTAAATTTAGAGCATTCATCACAATGACAATACAGAGACACATTTCCTTTATACACCATTAGCTGGATAAATGTATAACAAAAGGAAGTTAAGGCAAAACTAAAATCGAGCTGTAATACCTCTGGGCGTGCACTTGCTAGCGGAATGGCGAAACGCAACATGCCAGCCGTCGCCAAACACATAAGGATGAAAAACTGCGAAGAAAAATATTATGTTATACATTTTTCACAGTACAAATCTCTCAGAGAAAACTGCATGCATATGATGAAAGCAGCATCCACGTTGGTACTAGTCTCATGCCACTTGTCCCTCGTGGGTTGTGTTTTAAAACCACGTTTACATCAACCTTTTGAACTCTATGTTCTACTGGTGGCCACTACTGGCTCTCGATTCATTTCCTGGATCAGTTATAGTTTTCACTTTCCTTTCTGCCTACACACTCACCACAATCAGCGCGCACTTGCTCTCTTTGTGTGCGCCATAAGCTCCTAGAACAGCAATGCAGAAAATGATGGAACCGATCACATAAAATACGATCACTCCAGTCCTGGCATTTGGCTGAGAAAAGAGAAAAGATTAAATAATGAAATGTTAACCAAGGACAAACCAAACATGTCGAGTGTGGCGGATGTGGTGGAACCTGTGAAAGTTTTCACTTCGTGTCTCTTAGTAATTCAGTGTTTTGTTGTTGTTGTTGTTGTTGTAAGCTTTTTCTTAAAATAGCCCAAGATGTCGATTAACATGCTCACCACATAGACAATCTCCTAGCTCATTTAGTGTATTATTAAACACTTTAAATGGTAAACATATAACAAGACAGATTTAAATGATTGCTAGCAATTTAACAACCACATTTTAATTCTAATAATTTAACAATTAAAATTTAAAATGAACTATTAAATATATCAACTACATTTTTCCTAGTAATTTAACCACTATACGTTTTTAAACTAATAATTGAGCCAGTACATTTTTTAAAGTTTTACTAGTACTGTAACTGCTGCAATATCACAAGTAATGTATTTTGTATTTTTTATTACTAGTAATGTACTGGACACCCAACTCGCACAGTTTTTAAAAGAAACTCAAAAAGCTTGCCATGTTCTTGTGTATGTGAATAATTTTTACATCGTGATTCAACCACATTCACACAGTACAGGGAGGAAAACTACACTATTGACTATGATTAATAATAAATTCAGGGTTCTCACCTCCTCGGCATACGGCTGCCCGAGCAGACCCAAGACAATAATGACAATCCCAAAGATCTAAAAGTTAAAAAAGAATGTGGAAAAGTAAACAGTCAAGCAGATCAAAGCATAACAATTAGATTATATAAAAAATCTTGTCTTTAAAATGGACCTCACAACCAGCATGTAAATAAAGCAAATATAAGGAGAAACTTACTGCGAAAAGAGAGTTAAAGAAGACAAAGGTCCATTTGAAACACGAGCTGATCTTCGCCATGATCGCAAACGGTGTGCTCGTGGAAAAATACAGAGCTCTAATAAACCATCTACAGTGCTGACGCAACACAGAGGAGAACTGTTGCACAGTCAGTCTGGAGGAGGAGTGAAGAGCTCTACTTACTGGTGAACAAAAAAATGCAGATGAAAAAAGAGAAAGTTTCGACACTTCGACTAAAGCAAAACCTAACGGTGTTTTGTGCGACGCATTCGAGAACTTGTTAACTTGAACTAGTTTTGTGGTTTTTCCCCCACCTGTCCATAATAAACCTGGTAGTAAAGCTACTGCAAGGGTTTTTATTTGACAGTACAGTATCTTGTTGTGTTGCCCTTTAAGATCAGTTTGCTTTATCTGTTTATTCAGGCATTAAAACGCATCCACTTTGATTATTTAGTTTGTTTTCTGAAAATCGATTAAATTCTCATGTTTATTTTATATAAACTTTTAATTCACAATCAGTGCCATTTCTTTTGCACTTGGGGTCTTGGACTCGGCTGATGCAGATCTTTGAATATTACTTGAATTAATCCTTGAGAAGGCCTAATTCATACAGGGTAATACTAAGAATAAACATGTTCTTAGCTATAACGCATAAGTAACATCCACAAAGTCATTACCTTCACTCTGGAATCAGTGGCTTTCTTCAAAGGAATGTAGAACCGTCCTAAATGTAGCAGTGCAGACACTGTATAGCGAGATAGTTCCAAATATTTGAGGGTTCACAAACATCCGATCTGTGGGCCAGTCTCGGGTGTCAGTGAGTCAGTGTTTCCTGACATGGGAGGGAGTTTGGCGGTTCCCCATAGTCTTTCCGAGAATTCCTTTCCTCTGTGTGTGTGTGCAGAGGCATGACGTCGCAGTTTTTAGCACTGAGACTGAGAGGTTTGTTTACTGTAAACTCGATCCACTCTGTTGTGCTCTGTTAATATGCACAAGGCAAATTTATAGATACATTTACATACAAGTATGGAGTGTATTGTATTTTAAGCTTCCTGATTCCAGCTTTCTTTCCTTCTGTGTAGCACGAGACAGATTTCATCTTACACATCTCACTCCCTCATCTCTTTACTGCTTTGTCCTGCTATCCCAGGAGAGCACAAGTCAGGGTACACACACACACACTTACACATCTGCATATCTTTAGACTGTGGTAAACCAGAGTAACCAAAGGAAATCCACCAAGCACAGGGGGGACTATGCAAACTCCATGCAAACGTATCCCAACACAGGAATCAAACCCAGAACCTGCGGGCACAAGGCCACAGTGCTAACCACTAAACCACCATGCTGCCAGTATCTGTAGATAATATTTGAAGGATTCTGTGGGTTTTTTTTTGTGCATGTACGTATCTGTACAGCCTAAAAGTCCTCCTTTTTTTTCCCTTTTTCCTTTTTAACTGTAAGTAATAACGTGAATCATACTGAAACTTGTTTCCACAAGGTACTTTGGTCGTGCGTCATGTTTAAGTAAACAACACAATAATGTCAGTTTCCTTCCATGTGTTTGTCCAGGCAGTGTTCAAATGACTGTATATTGTAACAGTCTTAGATTTTTACACTAGATGGATAGATACACTATAGGGAGAAAGGTATTTGGGATTCAGGTTTCAATCAGTCAAGCCCTTTATGCCCAGTGCAGAGCAATCTTATGTTTCAGCATACCAAGAAATCTATACTTGCTTTTTCTTAACTTTGTGACAACAGTTTGGGGTAGTCCTTTTTCTCTATTCCAACATCACTATGCCCCAGTGCACAAAGCAAGAGCTACCGTATAAAGACATGGTTTGATGAAGAACTTGACTGGGCCGCACACAGAGCCCTGACCTTAACCCCATCGAGCACCTTTGGGATAAACTGGAACAGAGATTGAGAGCCAGGTCTTCTCGTCCAACATCAATGACTGACCTCATAATTGCTCTACAGAATGAATGGGACTGAATTCCCACAGAAACAATCCATAATCTTGTGGAAAGCCTTCCAGGAAGATTGGAAGCTGTTTTATCTGCAAAGGTGGTTTAGAGTATGGTATGGTGTGCAGGACTGGAAAGAGGGAGGAGCAGCTGCCTGCTAAAGCCAACATTTAAACCAATAAGCAATTTCATTATGTCAAATGTTGCCTCTTTAATGATTGCTTTTATGTCATTGCATCTGAACTGTCAGTGTTGTTTTGTTCAAAAATAACCTGACCTATAAATCTAACACCTGGCTAAACCTGGCCCAAATCCAAGTCTAACATTTACATTTACATTTAGGCATTTGGCAAGTCTAACCCCTGATCACTTCTTGGTGTATGGAACAATGGATTGTACACCCTGCATAGTGGACTCGCTGGGTTGGGTTTCCTGCTTTCCTTCCTGATGACTGAGTTCACAGGTCTAAGACAGACACTTGTCACATTTAAGGCTTTTTAAGTCTAGTGGAGACAAGTCACACTCAATTTACTGACAATAAACAGAGACTTCGACATCAGTAAGCTTACTGAGGCTTGGTGGCCACACATCAAGCAATTTTTTAAATTATTATAATTCTTAAACTTAACCAATGTAACAATCTGAAAAAGTCAGTTCTGGCCATGAGAGGAAGGCACCAGAACACACATGGCATTAAAACCCATCATGCACAGGACACGGCAGGCCAAGAGTTTAAGGTTGTTGACCCAGACACCCAAAAGGGGCCTTGTGGAGTCATACCCAGGTGGCACAAGGGGCACCACAATGTTAATGGTTTTAAAGTTATGGCTGATCAGAGTAGACAGGACAAATCATTTATGTCTGGGTCTGTGTGGTTGAAACCATTAGTTATGAAGTTACAAAGTTGTCTTCATAAGCAAATTCTTCAACACCTTATTATAAGATTTAGTCTAACTTTGTTGGTTATAATCATTAACATACTCTATATGGTATCGTCCAATGTAGAGCACACCTTATTAATGCTCCATTCACATAGTACTAGAACCATATTGTTTTTGCTTTATATTTAGTTTTCTCTATTTTTTAAAATGATTTACTAAAATTGATTATACAGATCAAAGTATTAGTCATATGTGATGTTTGTTCAGTGAGTAGACATATGCTAGCCCAGATGACCAAATGCTAGTCAATGCTGGCACAACACCTTCAATAACATACTGCATATGGTTTCTTTTCCAATGTAAAGCACACCTAGTTAGGGCTCCATTCACATAGTACTGGATGCTAATTGTTTTTGCTTTATATTTACTTACTCACTCACTCATCATCTATACCGCTTTATCCTGTATTCAGGGTTGCAGGGGGCCTAAAGCCTATCCTAGAAGACTAAGGGCACGAGGCAGGGTACATCCTGGAAAGGGTGCCAATCCATCGCAGGGCACACACACACACACACACACACACACACACACACTTAGCTTTATATTTTATATTTTCTCTCCTATTTTTTATTTCTTTACTAAAATGAATTACCCAGACCAAAAGGTAAGAGGTATGAGAAGTTTGGTCAGTGAGTTGTGCTCCTCACCCCTACCCAAGCAAGTAAGTTTCCCATATCTCAAAAACTACAACGTCCGACACTTGAAATGCTTTTTAACCCACTGTATTTTGCAAACATTCATAAATTTGGTGCTGCCCAACTGAGTAGAGTTTAAACCTGATGATATAAACTGGCTGCCTGAATTAGACAAATAACAGGAATTTCTTGACTAGTTGTGTTGGGTTAGCCAAAACTTAAAATCATATACAGGACATGGTGGTCATGTGCAAAACGTCAGTGCCTGGTCATACAAAGTGGGTAAAGTTAAGTTCATATAGCTGCATCTCTGGGACAATCAAAAAGTAGACTTTGGAAATAATAAGAAGAAATAGAACACATATCCAGCATCGACCAAACAGCTTTTAGCAGCAACTTGAAAATGTAACACTTGAGTGATTATCAGGCACTGGGGGCTCAGTGGTAGGCATCTTGCCTGCCATGCAGAATGCCAGGTTTTGATTCCCAGCCACAGGATGCAGGATGTCTTTAGTGCTAATCCCAAGTCTCAATACAATGGGAGGATGGTTAGAAAAGGCACCTGGTGTGAAATCTGTACAGGTTGGTTGGACCCCTGTGGCGACCCATGGATGCAAGCCGATGAAAGACTTTTAAACCTTTGAGATATTGTCACAAAACTTTAGGGTAGGTTCATCTGGGGACCCACATGTAAAGTGGACTCATATGAGCCACTGGAAGCATTATAAGAATATATAGGCATGTTAAAGCAGGGTGGATTATTGTAATGGTCTCCGCACCGTCCTTTCTAAGAAAACCATTAGACAGCTGCAGCTCATCCAGAACGCTGCTGCTAGGATTCTGACTAGAACCAGAAAATCTGAGCACATCACACCTGTCCTCAGTTCCTTACACTGGCTTCCTGTATTTAGAATATATTTTAAAGTACTTTTACTCATTTATAAATCACTCACTGGCATAGGACCTAAATACATTGCAGATATGCTCACTTAATATAAACCTAACAGATCATTAGGATAGAGTCAGTTAGAAATACCAAGGGTTCACACAACACAAGGGGAGTCAGCGTTTAGCCTCTATGCTGCCCGCAGTTGGAACCAGCTTCCAGAAGAGATCAGATGTGCCAAAACATTAGTCACATTTAAATTAGAACAAGCTAGGGTCATAAAGAATTCTGTGAACTAGTCCTAGGCTTCTTCACAAAGTTGGTGTCAAATTTCTCTGATGAGTATTAAAAGCTATACTGTTTTATGAAAATTATTATGAAAAAAATGCATGGTCTCCGCAGATCATCGCTTTGTGGCAATTATGTTAGTACCTACTCTACGTTTAAAAACTCATCTGTTACTTCTCAAACTGTCCTATGGCTATGTATGGTCATAGGTTCTGGAATGAGATGAACTCTTACAGTCCGCTTACCGTTATAAACCATGTTTGTCCCAAAATACCTACAGTACCAGTAAAACATTTATTAGTGTCGCTTCTTTAAACTTTCTCTCTATCTCAAAATCTCGCTTCCATACACACAAAAAAAGAAAACTAAAAAAAGAGAACTAAAAAGACTTACAGTAAAAATACAAGTGAAGATGAGAATCTTACAGAGCCCCCTAGGGTTCATGTGGTAAAACAACAACAACAACAACAACAAAACAAACATGTGCACTGAATACTAAACCAATAAGATTACTAAAACTGAACATGCGGATTAACAAATTTTTATATAGATTAATAATACAACGCATGTTATGATAAGGAAATTTTCTATTTCTTCCATTCCAGCGATTAAAAAATACATAACGTTAATAAAAAAATAAATAAACGAACAAAACGAATAAACTTTTTTTTGACTAACAAAAAAAAGGCAAGAAAAACAGGTAATACAAAAAAAGGGAATGGGTGCTAGAGGGTCCGTGTAATTTTCAGTGATGATGTTGAATTCATGACAATATTAACAAGTTTTATCTAATTTTACTTATACATATTTGAAGGGAAAACTTTATATGAAAACAAAAAATAGAGGTCTTTAGGGTTTTACATTTGTGGATGAAGACGTACAGAAGTAATAGAATGGCATTTACAGTACAGGGAAGTAAACTTTATCGTCAGGTAGCAACATACCAAATATATTATCATTAGGGTTGGAAGGGCACATATTTTAGTTACCAACCAATCAGGAGAGAAATCACAAAAGATGAATAAGTATTTGTTAGTTTCTATATTATCCTGCAAAAGACACAATTATTGTAATCCACATTAAATCTTTTCCTTTAGTTTTGGATGACACCAGAAATGTAAAATACTTAGTTCTAATTTTATCATTATCTCGTTTAGAGAAAGTCAAATTGATCAAATTCCTGTTCGAGAAAGTTAGATGAATTATGTTAGTAGGGTGATAACGCAAAAGTTTGTTCATAAGATTTTGTTTTTGGAAATCTTTGCCATTACCATTTAGTAAAGAAAGACTTATAGTAGCTAATTGTGTTATCAGAGTATTTCGTACCATTAAAGAAATGCTGGAGGAATAGCCTTCAAAACAGAAGCAAACTGTGATTTTGTGCAGTTCAAGTTGTATTTAATGCAAAATATTTCATGTCTTAAAATAAAGCCATTATCATCTATCAAATGAGTCACTAATCAAATCTATTCTTCAATAAATATTGAGTTTCTTCTGTGTAAAATATATTTATTATTCCATATAGGAGTTCTATTTGGTGTAAAGTTATGACTGTTTATAAGTTTCTAAAATAAAAGTACATGTTGGTAAAATGCTGATCAATAACTCCACAAATGAATATATCTCTTTGTGCCCACATACTGAGTTTAGACTTAAGATCTTTAATACATTCAAGATCTTCAATCCTCCTCCATACATTTAGGTTTTCACTGGCAATCATATTGCATATTTTTGTAAAATAAAGGCCAAGGTACCTGACAGATGATTTTAAAGGAATAAGAAATACCTCAGGGAGGGTACAATCATCAATTCACATTTTTTAAGACTAAGTTTTTAACCAGAAGCTTTAGAGAAGATGTTTATATTTATATAATTTTCACGTTTCTTTCACTAACCACTGTCATCACCCCTTTTTTCCCCATACTGTCATGTCTTACTCCTTATGTGCTCATGTTTTCCACTTGACTGTCATGTCTTTTCATACGCCCAGCTGGCATCATCCAACCTTCTTCTTACTGGCAGGCACAGGATTCTTCTTTGTGGAGAAAAAAAGATCACAAAATCACAATAAAAAAATCGTTATCCCCTTCCACTCATGACCTCGACTTTTGAACCTTTGTAGGGAACACGCATCTTTACTAAACTGGACCTTATGAATGCCCATCACCTCATCAGGATCAGAGAGGGTGATGAGTGGAAAACAGCATTTAACAATCACACTGGTCACTACCAATATCTGGACTTTTCGGCTAACTAACGCACCTGCAGTTTTCCAAGGCCTAATAAATGATGTTTTAAGAGACTTTTTAAATGTGTTTGTGTTCGTCTATGATGTTTTAATCTTCTCTCGCTCGCTCAATGAACACGTTGCCCATGGTCGCTAAGTTTTATGGACGCTGCTAGAGAACAAACTTTTTATCAAAGCAGAAAAGTGTGAGTTTCATCAGAAGTCAACTTCTTTCCTGGGGTTTGAGATATCACCCCTCATCTCGACAGTTCTCTCCGCACCAGACAGGCTCTGGAGCGAGAACCAGGCCCAAGTAACGTCCCTTTCAAAAGCCTATTTGCTCCAGAGTCAATTCGCCCACAGGTACTAAAATGAGGACACAGCTCCAGGCTGGCTTGTCAACCAGGAGGGGCCCACACCTTGTACCTGATCCAGCAATGCTTCTAGTGGGCGACTATGGAGAAGGACATCCTTGGATTCATGGCAGCATGCAAAACATGTTCAAGAAACAAGTCGACCAACCAACCTCCTGCAGAACTCCTTAAACCACTCCCCATCCCTCACTGTCCTTGGTCTCAAATTGCTACATGACTCCCAACTTCGGAGGGGGACCCCTGCATCATGACTGTCGTCGTCTGTTTCTTCAGAGCTGCCCATCCTGTCCCCTTGACTAAACTCCCCTTGGCTAAGAAGACTGCTGAACTGCTCATTTTCCACGTTTTTTGGCTCCATGGAATTCCTGTTGACATTATCTCCGACAAGGGACCCCAGTTTTCTGCACATATCTGAAAAGACCTCTGCAAACTCTGGTTATCACCCACAGTCCAGTGGCCAAATAAGGAGAACAATCCAGAAACTGGAGACCTCTTTGAGATGCATGACATCATAGAACATGACTTTAAGGAGTAGGATGCTCCCATGGGTAGAATATGCCCACAACTCCCTTCCCACCTCCTCCACCAGAATGTCCCCCTTATAGTGCTGTTTAGGGTATCAGTGCTGTTTCCTTCTCAGGAGGAGGTAGTGGTTCCTTCAGTACAACGTTTTGTGTGACACTACATAAGGACCTGGCAGAGATCTTGGTCCCAACTCTTAAATTGAGTAAGAGCCTTCAAACAACAAGCGAATCGATGACACATGGCTGCCCCAAAATTTGGGGTCACCACACACGACATTCCCTTCAAGACCATCTCATGTAAACTATCCCCTGGGTTCATTGGCCCATTTACCATCACAAAGATGATCATCTCTTGCTCTGTCAGGTTACACCTGCCTTCCACTATGCACCGGATAAATCCCACCTTTCACGTCTCCTGAATCAAGTGCCTGGTTTCCAATCCTCTATGACTTACGCACAGCTGACTGACTTATTGGCTTTAAACTCTCACATTGGCTTATGATTACATTTCTGCTTGCCGCCCTTTTGGATTTACTCACCCCTGCCTGATTTACTGGCGTTTTTTTTATATGTTGCACTGTCTTTCAATTATGCCTCTGGGATTTCCCCCCGAAATACGGAAGTGTTCAACAGGCGGCACACCACACCTCCCTCATTTATTACCGCCTCTGAGCCATGACCCCTTAGGCTTATAGTAATAGGAGGAATGTGGTTATCTATGGCCTCTTAGAAAATTGGAAACAAAATCTTCTTTTAATAAGCCCCAGAAACGTATGTAGAAAAAATTGTTAGACCATCTGGCCCCAGACGTTTGTCCATTTTTAAGCACATAGCAGCTTCAACACATTTACACATTTTTTTAAGTCTGTACTTATTTGTGGAATTAGGTGGCAGATTTTTTAAAAAAGGTTTTCTGCCTGGAAAAGTGGGGGAATATAGTTTTTTTGTAAAATATATTTTCCTAGCTATTACTGTTCCTTCCATACAAATTGTGTTTTGTATTAACTTCATTTTCTAGTCTACAGAAATAAGCTGAGTTTCTTTCCCCCGTACTCAATCCATTTAGCCCTTGAACATACATAGGCACGTTTTGCTTTTTTAAGGTAGATATCATCTAACTTTAGTTAAAGTTAATAATTAAATTTTATCATTTTCTGAGAGATTTGATTGGTTTGCTACATTTGTTTATTTCCTGAACAACTTCATTTTCTTCCTTATTTTATAATAGTCCTTTCACCTTCACACACACACACACACACACACACACTCTGATGAAAACATTGCTCTGTCGCAATTCTTTTCAAAAGTAAAGTGCACATTAATTTGTTTTATTTTTACTTTACAGCAGTAATTCTGTTAGTGTGTGCGTGCGCTCAAAGTAGTGTTTTCTTTAGTGTGTGTGTAAAATTTATTTAATTTGCAACAACTAAAAAAAATATATAGTATGAGTTAAGCTACTCAGTAATGAAAGTAAATAACGAGTAATATGAATGAGTACTAGAAACTCAAAAACTGATAGTTCTGTTTACTTAAAATTAAAAACATCATTATTTAAAAAAATTATGTAACTAATTATCTCAATTTTTTAAAGTTTTGCCAACTTATTTGGGTTTACAGTGTAGGGAGCTTCAACTGTAATAAATTATTAATAGCATAACACATTACAGGGTTTACGAGCTCCGAGAAATTCACTCAGTGTAAACAACTACATAATGCTATTAACAGCTACGTTCATAGAGAGCATCACTTCTGGGAAAGTAATCACCTCAGGGCTGGAGCATTCCATTATTCGCCTCTGTATGCATCCTCTGGGATTCATCAGGACTGGAACATTGGCCTCACCTCAAGAAGAAAACTAGACTTCACTAGAACACCAGAAGTCAACTGACCTGAATCACAGCTCTTAACAATAAATCTAATTATCAATTGATTTTTCAAATAAAAAGTGTGAAGTGACAATTCCTTTTTTCCTTTCTTTAGTCATTGAGAAAGAGAGAAAGAGAGGGAGAACATCTTTTACCCAGGATCCTGGAGAGCAGCTTCACACAACAATCCAAAGTATATACAGTAGATGAAGGAATGCTATGACGGTCTGCTCTTTTCACTGATATTAGATTCTTTATCTACATCTTATCAGCTGCACAGACCTGACAGGGAGGATGGCACCAGACTTTCTGGCATCTTTTCTAAGACCTTGTTCAACATAAGCAGCTAGTTTTTATCACAAGGTCAAACAAAATCTCACAACATTGATGTGTATAAAAATGGGAGGGTTTCCATTACCAGCCAGAAGTGACTCAATTCAGATTTTTTTACCCTAACAAAAAATCTGACTAAATGCACAAATCTGATGTTTTTAGATTGGACCCGAGTCACTTTCATATGCAGTCTTAAATCGGATATATTTCCAACAGATGGCCATGTGACTTGAAAGGGAATGGGCAGAGCAAAATTCATGCAGCTTTTTTGCTTCTGCGCATGCGTGGGGCGTTAGCTGATGTCAGTCAGACTCAGGATTCATAGCAGCGCTGGCAACAACTTCTCAAAGTGGCGTTCTTCTTTAATCTGGACCATAACAAATACAGCAGACTAACTGCTCACCGTCCTCAAGAGTCCAAATTTCCCGGGGAGATTTTTGCGGAAACTACATCCTTTGTTTAAAATGAATGGATGTTCGCACTGACTCATGATGTGTTTTATCCCAGATGATGGGATTATGATGAGTGATGATGTATAAATGTGTATGTATGTGCTGTTTCAGAAGACAGACCTGTATGTTACAGTCAATTTCAATTTCATTTTATTTATTTATTTATATTTAGGTGTGATACAAAAACTTCTGCAATAATGTACAATGTACAGCATGCAGTGATACAGCATATGTAGAATGTTAGTGTGTCTTTTAGTTAGGAGGTTATTGTTGTACTCAAAGTCAAAATTGCTTTGATAAACACAAACCATCACAAATCCAGCTGGAGGTGTTCCTTCTCTGCATGCCTCAGGATACTTGCAGGATTGGCCACTGTCTACTGGAACGGGTACAATCTCCAGATGCCTCGGATGGGTAGAAAAAGGAAAAGGTGGAAGGGAATTAGCGTAGCTGCCCTTCAGGATATTAGCACAAGCAGCACTGATAAGGTGCATTTAGATGTACTGGGTCATGGGTGCGGTGTGTGGGCTTTGGAAGAGGCATAATAGCAGAGGTGAATAACTTGAAAGTCTTTAAATAAAGGGAACTAAGGAACCGTAACACTGGAACTAGGATAAACCAAAGTCATTTAACTTAACAAACAAGAATAATATCCAGCAGGACTTAACTGAACAGGAGCTAAACAAAACAGGAGATAACATATGTGTATTTAAAACTACACAGGAACTTTATCAAACAGAGGCTAAACATAAGAGTTAAACATGGCTAGGAGCTAAACATGAGAAACACAAACCAAGAGAAACACAAAACAGGAGAAACACAAACCAGGATATATAATAGGATTAATGAACTACCTCGGTACAGGTGAGCGCTCCCATCACCTGACCAAGGTACATTCTGGGAAATGTAGTCCAAATCACAAAGAAACACAAAATGCAAGGAGAAGTCTCTGGGCGCAAAGGCGCCCTCTAGGGGTTATCCCTGACATACTGTAGTACGAGGTTTTGGGATTGTACGTAAGTAATTCTAGTTTCTAATTAGTTTAACAACATAACAGGTAGCCATTGCAGGGATAATAGTATTGGGATTATATAATCATATTTTTTTGATCTGGTGAGAAATAAGGCTGCAATTTGGACTAACTGCAACTTGTTCATTGATGATGCGAGACAACAATCTAGTAATGCATTACAATAGTCTAGTCTTGAGGTCAAGAATGCAAATAAAAAGTTTCCTAAGCTTGGCAATAATTTTAAGGTGGAAGAAGGCTGTTTTTGTAATATTGGAAATATGATTTCAAAGGACTATCTAATATTACGGCCAGGTCTTTCATTGTCGAGCTGGTAGTAATAGTACATCCTTCTAAATGCAAGCTGAATTGTAAGAGCTTATGTGTACTGGTTTTTGGACCAATAAGTAATGCCACTGTCTCATCTGGATTTAGGATTTAGTATAAAATTATTGGTCATCCAATTTTTTATATCCTGGACACACTCAGTTAATCTAGACAATATTTCATCTGGTTTTGTTGAGATGTATAACTGGGTATCTTTAGCATAACAATAGAAACTAATCCCATGTCTTCTAAAGATGTTAACCAAGGGAAGCATGTATATTAAGAACAGCAGAGGTCCTAATACTGACCCTTGTGGGATCATCCCAGATTTCAATGGCAGTTCTTCATTTAGATCTATAAAATAGTATCGATCAGACAGGTAGAATCTAAACCATTTTAATGCCTGTCCCTGAATACCTATGTGATTTTGTAAGGGATCTATGAGAATATTATTATCTATAATGTTGAATGCAGCACTAAGATCAAGTAGGATGAGTATTGAGATGCAGGCTTGGTCTAAAGCTCAAAACAAGTCATATATGATTTTAACAAGTGCAGTTTCTGTACGATGACGGGCCTGACTGACATTTTTTGAAAATTTTGTTTTCCTGCAAGAAGGCACATGTTTGAGCTAACACCATCTTTTCTAAAAAAAAAAAAACTTATATAAACGGAAGATTTAAAAATGGTCTGTAATTTGTCATTTTGTTAGGGTCTAATTTACATTTTTTAAGAAAAGCCTTAATGACTGCCAACTTGAAAGATTCAGGGACGTGAATAAAAATAATGTTTAGTATTGACTCTTCAGCTGTGTGTATCACTTCTTTTAGTAATCTAGTCAGAATTGAATCTAACAGACATGTTGATTTAGCCGTGATGTTAAGTTTACACAGCTCTTCCTGTCCTATACCTATAAGTATCATAGCTGTAGATGTAGAAGCTTTGGGCCGAACTACATCACGAGATGCTGTCAGAGGTTGAACATCCATTATTTTTTTTTATTTTACCATAAATTTTTTCAGTGAAGAAATTTAGAAATTTCTCACTACTAATTTGCGATGAAAACTGTTTTGGTTTATTGCTCAGATGCTCAGCCCTAGCAGCTTTTAGTTTCTTTTAGTCATAATTTCTTTATAAGCAATTCTAAAAACTTCTAATTTAGTTTTTCTCCACTTTCGCTCAAGGTTACAGGGTTCTCTCTTGAGAGTGTGAGTATGACTTTTGTACCATGGTGCAGGTGTTTTATTTTCTGACCTTTTTTTTTTTTTTTTACAGATAAAAAGTCACTTGTAAGCATAAATGTGCAGTGGAAACACACCAGAACCGCAGTGTGGGATCTGAATAACCAAACTCAGCTCACGACATTATATAGTGAAGGAAATAATTATTTGACCCCTCGCTGATTTTGTAAGTTTGTCCACTAACAAAGAAATGGAAAGTCTCAGAACAGTATCATTTTAATGGTAGGTTTATTTTAACAGTGACAGATAGCACATCAAAAGGAAAATGTAAAAAATAACTATAAATAAAAGATTTAAACTTATTTATCAGAAACTGATTTGCATTTCATTGAGTGAAATAAGTATTTGAACCCTCTAACAAAAAAAGACTTAATATTTAGGGGCAAAACCCTTGTTTGCAAGCACAGAGGTCAAACATTTCTTGTAATTGATGACCAAGTTTGCGCACATTTTAGGAGGAATTTTGGTCCACTTCTCTTTGCAGATCATCTCTAAATCACTAAGGTTTTGAGGCTGTCTCTGTGCAACTTTGAGCGTCAGCTCCCTCCATAGGTTTCTATTGGATTAAGGTCCGGAGACTGACTAGGCCACTCTATGACCTTAATGTGCTTTTTCTTGAGCCACTTCTTTGTTGCCTTTGCTGTATGTTTTGGGACATTGTCGTGCTGGAACACCCATCCACGCCCACGATATTTTCAGTTTCTTGGCAGTGGGAAGGAGGTTGTCGCTCAGGAATTTGCGATACATGGCTCCGTCTATTTTCCCGTTGATGCGGTGAAGTTGTCCTGTGCCCTAAGCAGAAAAACAACCCCAAAGCAAAATGTTTCCACCTCCATGCTCTTCCTCCAAACACGGCAAGTTGAGTTAATGCCAAAGAGCTCAATTTAGGTCTCATCTGAACACAGCACCTTCTCCCAGTCACTCTCTAAATCATTCAGGTGTTCATTGGCAAACTTTAGATGGGCCTGCACATGTGCCTTCTTGAGCAGTGGGACCTTGCGAGCACTGCAGGTGTTTCCAATGTTTTTTTTTTGGTGACTGTGGTCCCAGCTACTTTGAGGTCATTAACTGACTCCTCCCGTGTAGTTCTAGGATGATTTCTCACCTTTCTCAGAATCATTGACACCCCACGAGGTGAGATCTTGCGTCAGACCGGGGTCGATTGATGGTCATTTTGTGCTCCTTCCATTTTCGAACAATTGTCACCTTCTCTTCCAGCTTCTTGCTAATGGTTTTGTAGCGTTTTCCAGCCTTGTGCAGGTGTAAAGTTTTTCTAAAGTTACGTAGTAGGAGAGGCGAGTTGCTCGGTCTGTCCGCTGTGCTTCGGTAAACTTCTCTGGCGCCAGGAGAGACTCAGTCAAACACACACACACGTTGTCTGTCAGAAAGGTCTCTGTTTATTAACAGCAAAAGATGGGGTTTATATATGTTTGACCAAACGCCTGTGCCATAGACATATGTTACTACAAAGAACATGAACCATTGTAAATGTCCTGGTAAGATCCTGAAGAATCAAAGGAGAGGAAGATAGAGAGGTGTCTGTCCAGAGACAGATCACAAGATGTTGGCTCGAGTTAGGGAGAGAGGGGGAAGGAGACAGAGGGGGGGGAGAGAGAGAGAGAGAGAGAGGGGGAGAGAGACGTGAAGTGAGAATGGGAAGGTGAGCGTGGGAGCGTTCACACCTTAAGGAGCAGATGCAAGAGGAAACAGGAAGATAGCAACAGAAAAGATTTAACACGTTTATATCAGATCTATGAGGAAGAGAGCAAGAGAGTAGAAATAACTTCTTTATATATAAAATAATTCTAACAGCAGGTCTACAATTTTGTCTCTGACATCCTTGGACAGCTCTTTGGTCTTTCCCATGTTGGAGAGTTTGGAGTCTGCTTGATTGATTAATTTTGTGGACAGGTGTCTTTTATACAGGTGACTAGTTAAGACACGTGTCTTTAATGTGGGTGACTAATTGAGTAGGAGTGTCTAACCACTTGTGGGAGCAAGAACGCTTAATGGTTGGTAGGGGTTTAAATACTTATTTCACTCAATGAAATGCAAATCAGTTTCTATCTTTTATTTAAAGTTATTTTTAATTTTTTTCTTTTGATGTGTTGATTGGTTGGTGTTGTGGATCTTTGCCACAGTGGACCATCAACAACTTGGCACTGGTTTTACGCTGGATGCGCCTCCTGACATAACCCTTTCTGGGATCAGCACTGCATTCAAAGTTTGGGCACTGGCTGGGAATTAAACCCAGGCCTTCCAAATGATAGGCGAGAGACCAACCACTGAGCCACTAATGCCCCTAACAGTATTACTTTAATACATTTAGAAAAGTTAAGTCTTTTGCATGAGTAACTCATAAGACACTAACATTATATTGATAACATTAGCTTGTTGTACTTTGCTTAAATTTGTTAAATAAAATTAACACCACAGCACTGAATTATATCCTACAACAGAAGATAAACAATGTTCTCTGTAGATGATGTCCTTACTTTCTTCACTTAACTTTACCTTTAATAAACAACAGCGTTAATTAACGCTAAGTCTTTGTTGCAATAATATATGCATTTTACTAAAGAAATAAGGATAAACGTTGCAGTTAAAACAGATGATATCTGGTTTGGTACCATTTTCATAAGTAAAGTGCACTTTCAAATCTCTTAGTACAAAACTTTAACTGATCACATTTGTAACAATTCAATTTTATTTATATAGCACTTTTAACAACGGTCATTGTCTCAAAGCAGCTTCACAAAAATGAAAAAAATTTATTAAAAAATAATTTTAAAAATAAAAATAATTTAAATAATAATAATAACACGAGTAACACCACTAGCCATTCTTTTAAATCTGATGTCATGATTTTATTGTATTTGCACATGTTTCAGAACACATGATCATTGTGATATATATTAAGAACATTTGCTTTCATCACTCAACTAAAACAGTAAGATCTTTTTTTTCAACTTGGTACTTTTACCAATCATTTCATTTAGGAACAAATAATACAAGGTAAGCGTTTCAAATTGTCCTTGGTGATGAATGAGTCTAACGAAACTGTAAAAATTTACACAGCAAATATTACACTTATGTTCATATCACCACAAGCTTCACACATGGATTGAAGAAGGGAGACATGCTCATGGGGAGGGCGATCATACACCTTCCACCTCCATGTACAGAAGAATTCCTCAATTGGGTTGAGGAAAGGGGAATATGGTGGAAGATAGAGGGTCAAGAAGCGAGAATGTGTTTGAAAACATTCCCGAACCAGCTGTGCATGGTGGAAGGTGACATTGTCCCACACAACAACATGGATGATGTCTTCTCCCTGACAGGCCTGCTCAAGCTCATAAAAAAAAAAAATAAATAAAATAAAACTCAGGTGTTCAGTGTTGTATGACCCTAGAACTGGTCTTGACCATATTCAGATATAGCTGCACACTGAGACGTTTCCCCCCACGTTGTCCATGGACTTGGATGGTTGCCCTTTGTCCAATAAGGTTACGTCCCAGCGTCTAGATTTTGCCAGATTGAAACCGGCCTCATCAACGAAAATCTACTTGTGATAATTCACAGCAGCGTCCAGCTCCATCACCCTCTAAAATTATAATTTGGTTAGTTTTTTTACAACTAATAGTTGTCAGTACTGTTACAGTAATTGCATGCCAGTTTAGTGTTGTACCTAAATACATTCTAAATGCAGTTGTTTCACCCAGACATTGTTTCTCTCAAAAGGAACCAAGTAAATTTGTTTCATGGAAACCTGGTGCTTCTTGTCACGTGTGCTGTGTGTAGAAACATGGAGAAACTCAGACCGGTAACGTAAGCAGCACAGTAATACAACAGATGCCAGACAAGGAAACTCAACTGAGACAGACTATTTATAACTAAACGTAATTAGCTAACCTCGGTTCAGGTGCTCCCATCACGAGGTGCACTCTGGGAAATGAAGTTCAATGGAAAACAAAAGGAAACACAAAAAAAACACAAAATGGAGTCCAGGAGCCGTGACATGGCTCATGCCTGTCGGGGTTCTCTGAGCCCTCCACTGGGCTCTCTGGAGCAACTGGGCCTCCTCTGAGGCTGATTGGAAGTTCTTGGCCTCCTCTGTCAAGCTGAATGAGCTGATCCTGGAGCCGTGCACCCAACTCCAGCAGGGTTTGCATGCGCTCCTGATCGTTGGTTGCCCGGCATGCATTGATCTGCTGGATGAGCTCGCCAGCCAGCTGTTAAAGCACTCGCCTCTGCCATAGCTGCTCCTCGCCTTGCCCCTTCCGCTGACTTACCGACTGTGGTTTTTCCTTAACCCTGGTTCTGTTGTCCTGTGTCTGTGGGGGCACGCGTCGTATAGCCAGCATCGAGCCTCTCCAGTCCAGCTGCATTGCTTGCTCGCCCTCTCCAGTCTTTCTCTGCTGAGCACTGCAGGGCGTCGCTCCACTCGTTCCTGCATGCTCTACACTGTTCCGTCAGAGGTCAAGCCGACTACCCACGAGGTCAGCTTGCCCCACGTCATGATCATAGCCCCCTCCCCCAAACAATATCCGCTATACCACTTTTTCGGTCTGGCATTCTGTCACGGGTGCTGTGTTTTGGCTCAGAGGTAACACAGGCTAGGAGATATCACAGGCTTGAAGATACCACAGGCTAGGCTATAAACAGAACAAGGAACTAAACATAAGTTACTAAACATCACAAAGAACCAAACATAATAAGGAACTACACATAACCAGAAGTTTAGTTATGAAACTAAACAGGGAGAAACAATGACTAGAAACTAGGAATAATAGCATGACGCAGACACATGGAGAAACTCACAGACCAGTAACGTAAGCAGCACAGTAACACAACAGATGCCAGACAAGGAAACTCAACTGAGACTAAACTTAATTAGCTAACCTCGGTTCAGGTGCTCCCATCACCTGACCGAGGTGCACTCTGGGTAATGAAGTTCAATGGAAAACAAAGGAAACGCAGGAAATACAAAAGAACACAAAATAGAGTCCGGGAGCATGGCGCCCTCTGGTGTTTAACCATTACACTATAGGCCAAAGGCTAATTGATGGAACATTGGCAAAGGCGTCATTGCTGTTCTCAATTGCCTGTTTGATTTCAGACAGCCGTATGTCATTCCTTGCCCTGACCATTTCCACCACAGCCAACTCCTGCTGGTCAGTCAAAACACGTGGAGGACCACCACCAGGTTGTCTCCTGTTATTTCTGAGGACAACAATATACTGTCAATATTGTAGTATTACCAATGACATTACTGTAAACTGAGAATTACATGTTGTTTATCTATACACTAGAGTACTATATTTTAGAAGTGAAGTTGCTATAGCAGACGTACCTGTTTTCTTGGCGAAAGGTTCTGATGATAGAGCTGACAGTTGATCTTTGTAAATTAGGCTGTAGCAACCTGGCAGCCTTAGCCACCTCTGTTACCCACATGGTCAACAATGATGGCCCAGGCTTCATTAGAGATGATGGTGCTATGTCTTCTAAACACCACCACCTCTTTGATGAAGGTTTCCTCTCGCTACATGTTTATCCTGCCCCATATTTGAACAGTGCAAAGTCTCAAACACAGGTCTATTTATATGGTAACTAATTGTGATCATCAGGGGGAAACAATTAGTATTTATTATTTCTTGATTGAAAGCTCTTGCAGCAATTTGTAACTTACAAATGACCAAACAACAATCAGTCAAGTTGAAAATCCATGGACATAATGAATGATTCATTGATTTAACATTAAAATCAGTTGAATTAAATGACAGAATATGTATTAAACTGAATAATAAGAGATGCAAATAAAAAATTTGATAGAGATAACATTATGAAAGGCAGTTACTGTGAACGAAACATTTATTTAGATGAAACACTTATTTTGTGTAGTGAAAAGGGTATTTTGTAATTTTGTGTATTGTACTAACACAACTAAAAATATGCTGAAATGTTTAAAAAAAAGTGCACTTTTGATGATCTGTTGTGATATAAGTACTAAGAGTTTTGAAAATGTACCAATTGCTTGTAAAAAACTGCACCAAACCAATAAAAAAAACTGTAAGAAGGTTAACAGAAGCATAACATGAAATATTGCTATGTGATGAAGTCAAATAAATTGATATGAACAATTTAGACTTTTTGACTTTTTGTTTGTTTGTTTGTTTGTTTCCCTGTACAGTGACATTATTTATCATTAAGTTGAAAAAGTTGAATCTGAGATGATAGATCAGAATTCGTTTTCTATTTCATGATTACATTTAGAGCCATTTAACTACTGAGACCATGGCACCTAAGGTGGCAGACCTTCCAGGGTTTTGGGAGCAAATATATTGGGAGAGATAGTTTTAAAGTAAACTTAGCTGTTCTTTTGGCTGATCCCATCAAGGGGTGGCAACAGCGGGTAACGCACAATTTGGCACAGGTTTTACACCAGGTGCCCATCCAGAGTCCACGCTATCATTATATCTGGGATTCGGACCAGCATTGTATCCAGTGTCTGGGGCATTGGCTGGGAATAGAACACAGGCCTTGCACATGGCAGACGAGACACCTGCGACTGAACCACCAATGCCCTGAGAGTTTTAAAGTAAATAAAACTTAATATTTGGTTGAATAGTACTTGCTTGCATCAAACTTTTTTTTTTTTAGCTGCTTTTCCAGCCATGTGCCACGTCTTCAAAGTTTGTCTTTGTGGTGGGTTCTTCCTACAGTCTCCTGATCAGTATGTAAAATGCTGTTCAATTGGGTTAAAGTCTGGTGGTTGACTTGGCCAGATTACTAAATTGTTATTTTGGCAGTGTGTTTACAGTAAGGTTATTGTCTTGCTGGATGATGATGTTCCTCCCAAATAGATGTATTTCTCTGTACATTTTCAGAATCCTAAATTTATTCTGCTGCTACCATCACGGGTTACATCATCAATAAAGGTTGGTGAGCTTGTTCCAGAAGAAGCTGTCCAAGCCCAAGCCATGACCCGACCTCCACCCTGCTTGACTGATGAGTTTGTATGTTTTAGAACCTTTCTTTCAACATACTTTGATGGAGGTTAATCTTTATTCCTGAACTTCTGTGGCTCATCTCTGCATTTCTTTGTGAATTCCATTCTGGCCTTCTGGTTCTTACTGCTAAATGGTTTGCCTTTTGTGGTGGCGTGTCTTCATATTCTGCTCACAAAGTCTTTTTTAAACAATGGATTGTGATATTTTGCCCTGTGGAGGTTGTTGATGAGGTTGAATATAGGGTTTTTTTTCACAGCTTTGTGTGTTTTCCCCATGTGCGTGCAACATCCTTTTTCTGTGAGCGCTCGACTCTGTCTACATGCGCATGCAACACATTTTCTGGCTTGTGGGACTCTGTCTGTACGCTTGCTCAACTTTGTCCAGTGTTACAAAACTAGCCACTCAACTAGCCAATCACAGACTTCCACACATACGTCTGAGTGGATGTTTTTTTCTTTATCAGTTAGCACTTTTGACCGCATAACGGAAGTGTTGTAAGCAAAGGTTTATAAGTCAAGCGACCAAGTTGTCTGATTTCAATTTTAGTTGACATAGTCTAACGATGAGCTATATCGTTATATATTGTATATATTATATTTAAGTATATAAAAACACACAATAGACAAACGAAACTGGTATATACTTATACTTAATTTTAAAAATGTATACTATACAAAGCTTCCCTTGTATAATTTCCTTTTCTTTTGATTTTGTAAAGCTGCTTTGAGACAATGACCTTTTTAAAAGTACACAAAAGAAATTTAATTTAATTTAATTCCGTTATGCAGCCAATGGTGCCAGAGAAGAGAAGAAGAAGAAGAAGAAAGAGATAGAGAAAAAACAGCCAATTGGAAGTAATGTTAGCTGCATTTACATTATTTCTTATGGGAAAATTCATATCGCAATATGAATTTTTCCATAAGAAATAATGTAAATGCAGCTAATCTGTTCCAGCCACAATTTTTTTTTACCAATATTACAAAAAAGGCGCAAAGAATCACGTAGCTCTTGAACGCATGCTAAAAGCACCGTTGGCATCGTAGGTTAACTCTTATAAAACAGCTTTCACTGATTGAAAAAAATGGTAAAATTCGTGGCCTCACTATGCCTGGTTTTCCACTGACGCAAACGGGTTTTGAATAAATCCTGGACGTATGTGTAGCTTTCTTGCTAAATTTACATTTTCTTGCTAGATTTTAATTCTTAAGGCAAAAAATCGCAAGGGAGGGCATTCGTATGCCGAGGTTCCGCTGTAAAGCCATTAAAGAGTTATTAACTGTTTAAACAATCGATCTACCACCCGGGCAACAAGGAAAACAACCTGTGTTCCAATAATTTTGATCGCTCAGCAAATATGTGAAGTTGTTTTACACATCTTTATGTATATCAGGAAATATAAGCTCAAATTCAGATCTATTGTGTATCACATTCAGCTTTTCATCTTAAAACAAATGTTTTCAGGGCACAGCAAAAGGGATCGAATTAGCCTTGTTGTTCCAATACTTTTGGAGGGGACTGCATTTTTTTATTTGTTTGAATCTCAGATCATGAGGTTTTAAATATCTGTAAGTGTAACATATTTTAATCAATTATTTTAACACTTGCACCTTAAGATTAAGCATCTTATGGCTTAAAGTAAATTATTATTTCACATTAAACTATTAACAAGGACTTATTAAATGTAATATATATGAGAGGGTATTTTAGGGCTGTTGTTTTTATTTATTTATTACTGATGTTGTTTCAGGTGTGGAATTGTTAGTGCAGTATTGTATTTCATTTTAGATAAAATATAATATTTAAGTGTGTGTGTGTGTGTGTGTGTGTGAGCAACTAATGTGTAAACAACACAAAGTGGGGCCCTTGGCATCCTACACTGGAGTTTCTGTAGATTACACTGTAGGAAAACACATTATTACACAACTCTTGTAATAGATTTTTATGCTTTTTATTTATTATTTTTTCCATTTTTTTAAATAAATGTTTGTTCACATACACAGTAGGCCTATTGTGTAGACAATAATTTTTTTTTCTGTAAAAATGCATAAAAAACAGACATTTAAACATGAAAGTAATATATTAAACAATATATAAAAAAAAAAAAAAAAAAAAAGGAATAGTTTGCTTTTGTATGTACTGCATGAGTTCTCTTTGGGACAACATTTATATAAACATGTGATGTGGTGTGGCATTAAATGTGCACTGGAAACCCAGAGAAGATATGTGTCACACTATACCAGTAAAAATAATCGTGCATTACACTGCACATAACAAATCTATAATTTTATTGCTAAAGTATCCGTGATGGGATAAAATCAGTCCTCTGGTTATATAATTAAGTTTGCCAGGTGATCAGTAGTACAGAATAGGAAGGATTTAAGTTGTGTACCTGTATTGAACAACAAAATAGTACATTTATATAAAGTAGAGATAAATCTCTCTCAATGAGAGAGAGAGAACGTATCACAAAACCTTGTGCATAAAACATCTAAGAGTCTTAGGAATATAAAATGCAATACAGGTTGCTTGGCTTGTCGGTTTGTTCCACACATTCTTTCAGTAAAGCGAAGGACGTGTAGAAGGATAGGAATGTGCACACGTGGACAGGATGAAGCTCAACCAGCTTAAAAAAAAACCTTATAAAAAAGTTACGCAAACTGAAGCTGTTATATTGCTCGGTTAATAGTCAACCACTTCGGAGTATTTGGGTGGCTTGTATGACAGCGGGAATGATGGCAGCTGAGTTTCAGAAGGAGCAGACACACGGATGATCATCGCAAGAGACATCAGGCCTCCCAGAATCTGCGGAGAAAAATTCATTTTTGAGTGAACAGATGGGGGGTTGATGGCGGGGGGGGGGGGGGGGGGGGGGGTGTGTCGGCTACTTGGGATCATATTGGGTTTGACAGTCTTTGGCTCTTCTATGGCCTTTGGTCTCCACAAGCATGCATGGGCCTTGGTGCCCATATTTCTGTCACTAGTCTATTGTTAAATTGTTAATCAGTGTTTATGTATTAAAACATGGTATTCATGCATAAAAGTCTCTCATCCAGGTAAAAAAGTGAACTTTCCGGATAGGATCACATAACACTACTTTTCATAATACTTTTCTCATCTCTCGATCCATGTTTCATTTTGTAAATATGCATACACATTTATATTTTTATCAGCTAAACAGAAACTAATTTGCTTAATTCAAATTCATGCTCTTTTATGTAGCGGCTGTAATTTTTTTTAATGACAATCTTTTAATGATCACGTCATTCAGATAAATCTTGGCCAGTTTAGATTTCACATGAAAAGACATAAACCTGAAAAAGTGAATTATTCTTAATTGCTAAATTGTTAAGATTTTGACATGATTATGGACACAATTTTTTTTTTGTATTTTCTTTTGGGGGGGTCGTATGCTTCTTGGAGCTTACATCAATTTCAGTATCAATAACCATACAATTTTTTAATAATTTGCATTTGAAATGATTATTGTTTGAAACCAGGCAGTATAATTCTAAAAAATAAAAAAAAAAAAAGGCAATTTTTTTGGAGCACATATAAAATTATCTTTTGAAATTAAAATAAATAACATAAAATCAGCAACTTGAAATGTTTACGGAAGCAAGATTGGACACTTCCATGTTGCATAAACTTCAGAAGTACTGTAGTTAAGTGTGTGGGCACACATATTTTCTGTCTTATATGTAGACTGTAACATTATACAAAATATAACCAAAATAATAAAATCTGCACCAATACAGTTTTGCCGTTAATTAGATAGCTAAAGGAAATATAGAATAGGCACACAGCTATTATACAGTAAGCTCGTGGTGGACCGAGTAAACCTGGAAAGCCCCTGGAATTCACTTTCGTTTCTCTAAAAACCCGTGCCTGTTTCTGTGTCACATTAATGATTCACATTCACGTTAAACAAACCTGTTGCACAAACTTCTCTTTCCCCTTTTTTCACCATTCTCAGGGAAATTCTAGTTCGCATTAGTTAAACTTGAGTGTCATTCTCGAGGATCCTTATGAAATCAACACAGTGTAGGATTATGCATGTGTCCGCTTTTACGCCGAGACCTGGCTGTTAGGAAGAGGCTGCTTTACATATCTAATATTGAAATGAAGGCATGTTTTGCATTGATAACCACCCCTAGGGTTGTTATCATACGGGAAAGTGCAATGTACTTACAGCAAGAGCTGCAAGGCTGAAAAACACAGCCATTATGACGATCAGTAGGTAGTCTATATATTCCATCATAATGGGCCCACATGACTAAATTCAGATGAAAAAAAAACATAACATTAAACATCTTTTACATAGCATGGAATACCATGTGCAAGGTACATGAGATTGCAAATAAATAAATAAATAAATAAATAAATAAATAACAGGCCCACCTTTGACCAGACCCTTCGGCTTTCATAATTACTGTACTTCCAAGGGCTCTACATGAACATTGAGTAATGAAGATTAATACGTACAGTATGCTCTCTGTGGTGAAGTAGAAAATGCATAATTAAATCAAAACAAAAATGATAGATTGTACCTTGAAGGGACTTGTCATTATCCTCTCACACGTGTCGTCTGCATTCGGATTCACGCAGCTACATGACTCAGGAACTTCATCTCGCCAGTCCTTGTAGCCGTTAAAGAGTCCGCAGCAGTGGAACTAATTAACCACAAGGAAAATATATTTCAAATGCAACGGACTATAGTATACATCTGTAAAGAAAACTGAAAACTGAGGAAGAATAAATAGATGTATGGATGAATAGTTTATTTACATGCTCTTGAATGGGCTTTAATGCATGCTCCTGATCTTTGGTCAAAGTTATTTCCTTTTTCAAGTATTCACTGACATATGAGCTCATCTGAGGGGAATAAAAAAAAAAAAAGTAAACAGTTAAGCCTCAGGAACTTAGAGAGTTCATAACATTTACAATACAGAGACACATTTCATGTACAGTATACACAATTAGCTGGATATAAAATTTGTATTCCGGTAACTGTACTTTTTCTAAGTGTTTACTTTGTGTCTGTGATGCTAAACAAATTTAAAATGTATTACCTGCTTGTGATTGAATGCTAGCGGAAAGGCGATACGCAACATGCCAGCTGTCGCCAAACACATAAGGATGAAAAACTGCAAAGAAAGAGAATCATGTTATAAAATTTTCACAGTACAAATTCTGCAAAGAGAAATGCATGCATAGGATGAAAGCAAAGTTGGCCTGAGCACATTCAGTACTAAACTTGTACCACTTCTCTCAGGTGCTTTCCACTACGGTTACATTTATATTTTTAACTTTATTTGTTCTACTTGGGCGGCACGGTGGTGTAGTGGTTAGCACTGTTGCCTCGCACCTCCAGGGTCAGTGTTCGATTCCTGGCCAGGCTTAATTCCTGTCTCTGTGTGCATGGAGTTTGCATGTTCTTCCCATGCTTGGTGGGTTTCCTCCGGGTACTCCAGTTTCCTCCCACAATGCAATGATATGTAGGTTAGGCTAATTGGTGTTCCCAAATTACCTGTAGTGTGTGTGTGTGTGTGTGCCCTGCTATGAATTGGCACCCTGTACAGGGTGTACCCTTTCTCGTGCACTAAGCCTCCTGGGATAGGTTCCAGGCCCCCCTGTGACCCTGAATGCAGGATAAAGTGGTATAGAAGATAAGTAAGAGAGATTTGTTCTACTTGCGGCCACTAGTGGCTCTCAATTCATTTAATGGATCAGTAAAAAATAGTTTTTTGTTCATTCCTACTTTATCATGTCCCATGTTACAATGTTTTCAGTTTATTCTATAAGCTAGATTCAGTGGAGCGGATGTATAGTACAGAAGGTCCATTAAACAAGCACTGTGGTTTCTTCAACAAAACGTTTCGCTTTCCTTTCTGCCTACACACTCACCACAATCAGTGCGCACTTGCTCTCTTTGTGTGCGCCATAAGCTCCTAGAACAGCAATGCAGAAAATGATGGAACCGGTCACATATAGTAGGATCAATCCAGCCATGGCATCCGACTGGAATAAAGAGAAAAGAAAATGTTAACCAGGGACAAAACAAACATGTAGTAGTAATTTAAAACAACTAGTAATTTAACAGCTATAATTTCACAAGTAATTTATTTACTACAATTTGTTTTACTAGTATTTTAACTACAGGTAGTAATTGTTCCACTAGTAAAATAACCACCACTCAGTTTTATTGGTAATATAAACATTACATCTTTTTTCCTACTAATTTTAGTACTATACACTTTCCTAGTGATTTAAACACTATACCATTTTTTTCTACTTATTTAACTACTACATTTTTACTTGTAATTGAACTACTACAATTTTACTTGTAATTTAACTACTATTAATTTTACTAGTCATTTGATTATTACAATTTTACTAGTAATTTGATTATTAATTATTATATATTTGTCTTATTATAATTTTATAATAACAAATTACCAGTAAAAATTGTAGGAGTTAAATTATTAGTAAAAAAAAATATTGTGGTTAAATTACTAAGTAAAAGTGTATAGTAGTTAAGTTATTAGTCAAAATAAAAAAGTGTAGTGGTAAAATTACTAGTTAAATGTGTAGTGGTTATATTAATAGTAAAAAGTATTGTAGTTTAGTTACTTGTAAAAAGAAATTATTACAAGTAACTAAACTACAACATTTTTATTAGTAATATAACAACTACACATTTAACTAGTAATTTTACCACTACACTTTTTTATTTTGACTAATAATTTAACTACTATACACTTTTACTAAGTAATTTAACCACAATATATTTTTTTACTAATAACTTAACTCCTACAATTTTTACTGGTAATTTGACTAATACCATTTTTCTATTAATTTACGTATAATTACTGCAAGTTTACTATGAATTTAATTACTATACACTTTTACTAAGTAATTTAACCACAATATATTTTTTTACTAATAACTTAACTCCTACAATTTTTACTGGTAATTTGACTAATACCATTTTTCTATTAATTTACGTATAATTACTGCAAGTTTACTATGAATTTAATTACTATACACTTTTATTAGTAACTCAACTACAACCAGTTTTACTAGAATTGTAACTACTACATTTTTTAATTAGCCTACAGTATACAGTATACAGTATTAATATGTTGGTGATGGTCTTTTGGCCATTAAGGGGTCACCACAGCGGACAATTAGATCCACACGCAACCTGGCACAGTCTTAAATAGAAACTCAAAAAGCTTGCCATGTTCTTGTGTATGTGAATAATTTTTCCATCGTGATTCAACCACATTCACACAGTACAGGAAGGAAAACTATTGTCTATGATTAATAATAAATTCAGGTTCTTACCTCCACATATGGCTGCCCGATCAGACCCAAGACAATAATGACAATCCCAAAGATCTAAAAATTAAAAAGGAATTTGGAAAATAAACAGTCAAGCAGATCAAGGTATAAAAATTCATTTAGATCAAATATCTTGTCTTTAAAATGGACCTCACAACCAGCATAAAGCAAATATAAGGAGAAACTTACTGCAAAAAGAGAGTTAAAGAAGACAAAGGTCCATTTGAAACACGGGCTGATCTTCGCCATGATCGCAAACGGTGTGCTCGTGAAAAAATACAGAGCTCTAATACACTCAACATTCAACTATCACAGTGCTAAAGCAACACAGATGTTGTGCAATCATGCTGGAGGAGGAGCTTGGAGCTCAACTTACAGTAAACTGAAAGGAGGAGGTGGGAAAAAAAAACTATGCAGATGAGCATATAATCCTCATCTCAAAAAAAGAGAAAGTTTTCACACTTAGACAAAAGCAAAACCCCTAACAGTGTTTTGTACAAAGCACAAGAGAACTTGTCAACTTTATAAAGCAGAACAGACTTCGACAGCACAGCTTTACACACCACAAAAGGTGTGTAATATTATTATTATTATTATTATTATTGTTATTATTATTATTATTGTTATTATTATTATTATTGTTATTATTATTATTTTAATTATTATTATCGTTATCACTGTATATCTACTGCTCTGTCACAGCCTTACACTTATCAGCCATAACATTAAAACCACACAGTGGCCCCAGACAGACAACATATAACGCACACAACTACTGTATGTAGCAGGTTATATATAAATAATACGAATAATTAATAATAATTCTATATAAATGAACGAGTTGAACTAAACGTTAATATACATTTTAATAAAAGTGAGTTGTTTATCTTCAACCATTTCAGACCTTTGACCTTGACTTTGAACAAAGATCAGATTTGAATCTTTGAATATTACACATAAGAAGCCCTACGTCATATGATGTCAAACTAAAAATAAACACAATATTACCTATACTGCATGAGTAACATCCACAAAGTCATTACCTTCACTTTGGAATCAGTAGCTTTCTTCTAAAGAACGTAGAACTTTCCTAAGTGTAGGAGTGCTAGATATAGAGAGATAACATCTGAACTGTGGCCTAAAAAATGTGATTTCAATGAGTTTACTGGGGTTGTTTTAGGAAACTAATACTCACACAATAAGTGGTGTACTGATCTAACTCTGTACTTGGATACTTTTTTAGTATTTTTTTTTTGGATACTATTTAATCATACACTGAAAACCCTAATAAGTTAATTGGACTAAATTGATTGAGTAAACTCGTTGCCTCAATTTAATTGAGTAATGGAATCTTCCAAAACTTGCATATTTAAGTTTATTTAACTTGGCGGTTTTGTAGACTGTACTTAAATCATTCAGTTCAACAAACTTAGCACTTATTTAATGTACTTAAAAAATTGCGTTCACTTGGTATAAATTTTTTTTAAGTGTACTTATCTATTTAAGTTAACTCAACATGAAAATGTAACTTGAACCTGTTAAACAATGTTCTTATATTTGACTGCAAGCTTTGTGCACACCGAACTGAAATAAAACAATGAACAGCATTTTTAAGCTTAGATTTTTTTTATTGACAAAATGCCGCAATTTTCCGTCAGAGAAAATGTTGGAGAGTACTTTATTAGACACACAGCATGTACGGCATGAGCAGCACATTCACACAGGAACCACCATCCAATTCAGCCTCAGCATGAACCAGAGGACATTTCACACATCACCCCTTACCAACACACACACACACACAGGGCCGAAGCCACTAACCCAAACACCCTTCCTCAACATGGTGAACACACCGACATCCCCGCAAAGCATGCTGGTCGTCAGCCGCCGCCCCGCCCACGCCACATTCACATTTGTGAAAATTGATCTTTTGAAAATGTTTTTTCCCCCAAAGGATTAATCATGATTTTGAGCTCACAACATTCGAAATCTTAAGTTTATGCATTTTGATGGTAAATAAGTTAAATAAACTTTAATTTTTTTAAGTGATGGGTCCAAAATGCAAAATTTTAAGTAATGTTTAGTCAACATTACTTGATTGTATAAGTAAGGACAACATTAGGGTTTACAGTGTATGTACCTATATTCACATGTCTTACGAAACCCGAAACAGTTTAATCCTAGATGTGTTTTGTTAAGAGTCGGTTACGGATCACTGAAAAGAGTCTCGGGTGTCAGTGAGTCGGTGTTTCCTGACACGGGAGGGAGTTTGGAGTTTCCCCAATGTCTTTCCGAGAATTCCTTTTCTCCAGGTGTTTGTGTGCAGAAGCATGTCGTCGCCATTTTTTGCACTGAGGCTGAGACATTTGTTTAAACTTGTGTGTAGAGTTATGTTTGTTAATGAAAATAATGTCTTGATAATGTCTAAATATTGGTTGCCGACCTTTTTTTCTAAAGACGAGGCGATGATGAGATGTCAGAGATATCAATGAACAGTGACAGTGACGGAATCAGCATGCAATATTGTGGACCAAAAAAGACAAAAATGTGGTTTTAAAAATAAATAAATAAATAAATAAATAAATAAAATGAATATGAAATGAATATCATATCACAGTATTAGTGATATTACTCGGGCTAAAAAGGAGAGCTGATATTTGGGCCCATTTTCTCCATGAAGGGAAAAAAAGCCGTTGTGTCGTAATATCGGTAACAGGAAAAACAGTGGGGACACACAATTGCTGAAAAAAAAAAACCCACAAACCTGAAGAAACGCATCAAAGCCTACAACAAATTCACCCAGTTTCACTGCCTACTTGTAGTGTTATGGTACCACATGTTAACATCATTATGCTCTTATGTATTTTATTTTTATATTATTTTACAGTTAAACCTGTTGGCAAACACATTAAGAAATACAGCAAATAAGCAAATTATTGTGAACCATAGGAGCTATCCCTACAACAGTCCAGGTGTGTAAATTCATATATATATTATATATACTGTATACTGTGATTAAATGTATATACTGTAGTATAAAAATATCTTTTGTAGTTGAATGGATGTGCAGCAGTTGTTGTGATAGTTAAAAATAAATATAATTAGCTGAAAACATCAGACGAAAAAATACATTTTAAATGTTAATATAATTTTATTTTTGTTGATAAACCTGGTTTTGATTATTAAACTAGACTAAAATACTTAAAGTTTCCTTTGACTAAAACTAGACTAAAATGTCCAGACTTTAGTTGATGACTAAAACTTGACTAAACAAAAAAAGGATAAGATTGAAATATGATATAAACTAACATGGACATTTATCTCAGGACTAACACTCAGACTAAAATCGGAAATAGCTGAAAATATTAACATTATGTGTGTGTGTGTGTGTTGTGCTGTTTTTATTATGCTCAGTGTGTTAAGCGCAAGGCAAATGTAATGCATTTTATGATCCCAAGATATGCTTTGAAGTATAAAGTGCATCATATTTGAAGCCTCCTGCTTACAGCTTCCTCTCTTTCTGTGTAGCACAAGACAGATTCATCTCACTTATGTCACTTACTCATCGTCTATAACGCTTTATTCTATATGTGTCAGCCCCAATATCATTACAATGGAAGAAGACCAAAGGTAAAGATGAGTCAGAGTGAAACTTAAAAGTACCCACAAGGAACTTTGGTTTTATGTCATGTTTAAAAAAAACAACACATTAATGTCAGTTTCCTTGTTGAGTTCAGGTGTTTCAATCCATCAGGCCGCTCATCCGTAGTGAAACACAGTCTTATGTTTCCAAAAGACATCTATGCTTGCTTTTTTATTAAATTTGTGGCAACAGTTTAGAAAAGGTCTTTTGCTCTTTTCCCGACATGACTGTGCCCCAGTTCACAAAGCAAGGTATATATGGATATAGGTACATAAAAGACTGGATGACCGATAATTTTCTCTTACTAAATTCAGACAAGACAGAGGTATTACTTGAAGGCCCAAAAGACAATTCCCAACATCTCTCAAAATCCAGCTTGTATTTGGAAGGATGTACTGTTACTACCAGCTCGACAGTAAAACACCTGGGCGTAATATTAGACAGTAACTTGTCCTTTGAAAATCATATTTCCAATATCACAAAAACAGCCTTTTTCCACCGTAGACATATCGCCAAACTAAGAAACATTCTAGCCATATCTGATGCAGAAAAGCTAGTTCATGCATTCATGACCTCCAGACTGGACTATTGTAATGCATTACTAGGTGGTTGTCCTGCATCCTCAATAAACAAGCTTCAGTTAGTCCAAAATGCAGCCACCAGTTTTTACCAGATCATACTGTGTAACCCTAGTACTATCATCCCTGCACTGGCTACCTGTTCAGTTTACAATTAATTACAAACTAGCATTGCTTATGTACAAGTGTCTAAATGGTTTAGCTCCCACATATCTAGCCAGTCTTCTGACACCAAAGCACTATGCTCCTTAAGATCACAAAACTCTGGATTTCTGTTAGTTCCCAGAATATCAAGGTCTACAAAAGGGGGTAGAGCACTTATATTTAGCTTTGAAATAGCCTTCCAGACAGTGAATGGGGCTCAGACACAGTCTACCAGTTTAAAAGTAGACTAAAACACATTTCTTTAATCTAGCATACACATAATTCATCACATAACCTTGTACTCCAGTATATCTAAATGCACACTCCTATCTTGTACTGCTAATATCCTGAATGGCATCTACATTACGCTAATTCTTTTCCACCTGTTTTTTCTTACTTTAATCATCCTGAGGCTTCTGGAGATTGTGCCAGCTCTAGTAAGGCCAACCCTGGAGGATCTTGAGGCATCCAGAGAAGAAACACCTTCAGCTGGATTCTGCTTCATGATGGTTGGAGCTACACATGCTGATCCTGAGCTCCAAGTGATCCAGACCACGCTCTGTCCTCTGCACCTGCTGACTCATCCCTGTGCTGAACTGGACTCCATGATAACTTGGACAACTTCTGTTATACTTAACACATGATGTTATATAATTTCTCTTATCCTTTATCATCCAATTGAGGATGGGTTCCCCCTTGAGTCTGGTTCCCTTTAAGGTTTCTTTCTATTGCCATATCTGGGAGGGTTTTTTTTGTTTGTTTTTTATCTTATTATTAACTAAACACATTTTTTCTCACTCATACACACTTCCATAAATTTTCTTTTGATTTTGTGAAGCTGCTTTGAAATAATGACCCTTGTTAAAAGTGCTATATAAATAGAATAGAATAGAATAGAATTGAATATAAAGACATGGTTTGAGGAAGAACTTGACACAGACGCATGACCTCAACGATGAACTGGAACAGAGATTGCGAGCCAGGCCTTCTTGCACAACATCAGTGCCTGACCTGGGTGACATCTGGGTTTCTAACAGTGGCAATTTCTTTAAGACTGCAAGGGAAGCTCAGCTTCCCCTATAATGTCACTATTGTATTAACATTTTATTGACTAAAAATGCGTTAGAAAACGTTCATCTCAAAGACGAGTTCGTTCAGAATCAGTTAGATATAGCAGGTCGGGGTTGATTTTCTTCTCATACACCCCCGTAGCGTCACAGTGCATTTCCCCGTTGAAGCCCAGCGTCCATTGACTTCAATGCGGCTGCTTTGAACGTTTTTTTTCAGTGCTTTGAAACTAGACGGTCATTGAATAAACGCTGCGCTTATGTTCCACCCACGGACGCTCAGCTTCTCTGGGGGTGAATGAGGAGCAAATGAGGAGTGGGCTGGCCTGGACTCCGAGCTTCTGCATGATGATTGGAAGAGCTGTTTAAAGGGCGGAACCCCTTTTTTGATTGACAGCATGTCTTAAGTATACATCAGCGCTACAGAGATTCAAGTTCAGTCCCATTGTCAGGTTATAGTACAAACTTTCGGGTGGCTCCCGCACTTAAATCCAACTAAAAAGTACTGAAAAGAAAAAAAAAACTCAGGCTTTATATCCCAGCTTACATCTCGCATTCGCGTTCAACTTCACACACACCGGACTGCATTACATTTACATTTAGGCATTTGGCAGACGCTCTTATCCAGAGCGACTTACATTTTTTATCTCATTACACATCTGAGCAGGTGAGGGTTAAGGGCCTTGCTCAAGGGCCCAACAGTGGCAACTTGGTGGTTGTGGGGTTTGAACCTGGGATCTTCCGAACCGTAGTCCAATGCCTTAACCACTGAGCTACCCTTGGCATTACCCACAATGCATCTCCCGCACTGGACTACACTCCCGTAAACAGCTGTGGTGAAACAACCTCTCCCGCAACAACACGCTCTTTGTCAGCGGCGCCCGTGCGATCAACGCACTCATTCATATCAGTAGGAAAAAGATGCAATATTATGGTTTCCGTCATTTTTTATATATTTGCGTACTGACTGGGCCGGCCCACACTGTTCAGCGGCCCCCCGGGAAAACTCCCGGTACTCCAGAGGGCCAGTCCGTCACTGCCCATGCGGATTTGCAGGTTTCTTAATAATCGGTTTAATAACTGCTAATTTAAAAGATTTTGGAACATAACTAATGCTGAGTGAGAAATTAATTATTTTCAACAGGGGTTCTGTTATTGCTGGTAAATTGCTAGAAATTATTAAGATGAACTGCTGCACTCTGTATTGTTTGCTGGTGATATAAACCATTTTTGTTTGTACAAATCATTCTTTAAATAATTTTTCAAAAACATATTATAGCCTTCTTGACTTTGCTCAGTGTTTCAGCATTGTAAAGTTAGTTTGTTCATATAATTAAAGTAGCTCCTGGAAGGGAAAACTAGCCAGAATTTATGTACAAATAACATAATGAATTTTATGATGAAGTCCTAATATGAGCTTCCCCTGTTTCAAAAGCTAGCAGCCGCCACTGGTTTCTAAAGATATCCTATCAAGTCTGATTCTACAGAAAAGCCAATGCAGTACAAGTTGCCAAAACAAGATTACTGATGGCCACTATAGAAAGGCACCCCAGAACACCCAAAGCACCATAGCATGGGGCCCAGCAGGCAAAGAGCTCAAAGTCACTGACCTGGCATCCAATCTCCCCATATCTCAATCTGATCAAGCATCCATGGGACGCATCGGACAAAAAACTCTGATCCACAGAGGCCTCATCTCGCAACCCAGAGCACCACTAATGATCCTGTGCCAGACACCACTGTACACCTCCAGAGGCCCTGCAAAGCCACACCTGACAGGCCAAAGGGCCGCCCTGGTGGCACCACAAGAGGACGGCAAATGTTTTATATATTTTTATAAAGCTGTTTTGAGCCAGTTTTGTCAATTAATTAGTCACATTTTGTGGTTTACTGTAAATAGAGTTCCTCCTCAGTTCCTCTTTCAGGACAAAGTTGCTTAACAATGTCGCTATAGATGTTTTGCCAAAACCTTGCGTGTAACCTCATCGAATCAAGAATTTCCAGTATGATGAGCCAAGAGTTGTGTGTGGGGGAGAAATGGGGGAGGAGGGGGGGAGAATTCTCAAGTAGTTGAAAAGTGGTTGAGAGTTTTTCCTGGAACTGCTAGGCTCCAAAATAGCACCACTGTCCTCTTTATAAAAATTTTTTTTTAGGCTTTCCAGTTAAAAGGAGCATTGCTACTTCAAAGGTTTTGTGTTCTGGTATATATAAAGGTATATATAAAGGTATATATAAAGGTATATATAGTTGCTGCAGCATGTTTTGCTGTGGTGTAAAAACAAAAAGAAACTAAGACAAATCAGGTCAGGTCAATAACAGCTGAAAAGTACCTCTCTATTACACACACACACACACACACAAAAAAAAAAAAATAATAATAATAAATAAACACCCAGGACCACCCAATCGCATGAAACCATACTGCAAAATATGTTTAATTGACAATAATTCCTAATTGTTTAGTGCAAAACTATGATTAAAAAAAAAAAAAAACCTATGGTTATTATCCAAACAACACCATATCCAGTGTATCCCCAAGACAACTGATAAAAATAAAAATAATAAACTTAATTTAATTCACTTCAAGTCGTAGCATACGATTTTTTAACTCATTATTCTTCATGTTCAGATAGAATGTCTGGTTTATTGTTGAAGATACCGGCACTACCCACATCTTTCACATACACACAGAGTTGTAAAGGAAGGAAATGGTTAGAAATGGTAATTTCACCCTTTAGTTACATCGATCAGGCATTACAGTAATACCACTGCCAGGTAAATTGAATAACACTGATTATCCATTGTACCCCAGTAAACTGGTGATGGGAACATGGGAACCCAATGCTCATTTATGCCTGGGGGGGGTGTTATCTCCCCAGAAGATCTGTCTTCTGCTAATCTGTGGATTCTTCTGGATTTACTTACTTTCAACTCGAGTTGAACCTGTACCCTCAATGTGCGAGGCCACAGTGCTAAACATGACGCCTCTGAGAAACCTCTTCAATTCAATTCAGTTCAGTTCAAATTAGTTTTATTTATATAACACTTTTAAGCAGTTTATAAGCAGCTTTCTAAAATCCAAATATAAATATAAAATGAAGACATTCTTCAGGTGTCTGGGTCAACATATTTGTATTATTCACATAATACTGCAATCATATATATTTTGCTTTATATTTAGTTATCTCTTTAAAAAAAAATCTTTACTAAAATTAATTACTCAGATCAAAGTGTAAGTCATATGTGATGTTTGTTCAGTAAGTAAACATTTGCTAGCCTGATGAAAACATCCAAGCCTGTCTAAATTTTGCAAAATGTTAAAACACACGTGGGAAAATGTGTTATGGTCTGATGAAACCAAGGTTGTTGCAAAACAACACTGCACATCACCAAAAGACCACCATACACCCACAGTGAAGCATGGTGGTGGCAGCATCACACTTTTAGACTGTTTTTCTTTTAGCTGGAACTGGGTGGAGGAAAGTATGAACAGTTAAATACCAGTCAATATTGGCACAAAATCTTAATTTTTGCAATAACATACTGTATATGCTTTCTTGTCCAATAAAGAGCACACCTAGTTAGGGCACCATTTACATAGTACTGGAACCATATTGTTTTTGCTTTATATTTAGTTATCTCTATTTTGAATTTTTGTTTTTACCTTAAATGAATTACCATTAAAAGTTGATAAAAATCAGCTTTTAGCAGCAACCGGATTGGGTAACACTTGAGTGATACAATGGGAGGGTTGTGTCAGGAAAGCCACCTGGTGTAAAACCTGTGCAGGTTGGATCCCTGTGGTGACCTCTGGACGGCAGCTGATGAAAGAATTTTGAACATTTGAGATATTGTCACAAAACGTTAATGTAGGTTCATCTAGGGACCCATTTACATGATTTTAAAAAGGATTCGGATAAATAGATAGATGGATAGATGGATGGATGGATGGATAGATAGATTGGTTGATTGATTGATTGATCGATCGATCGATTGATCGATTGATTCCCAAGAAGGAAATTCCAGTGTCATAAACAATTCTATGAACTAGTCTTAGAATTTTTAGCTCATCTTCACAAAGTTCGTCTCAAACTACCTGTGGGAGGTATGAAAGCCTATAGTGTGTAATTCTTTAGAAAAACAAACCTTGAAAAAATGTTTGTCTTTATTCTTCTATGTAACTTGGCGAGACCTTGGCACTTTGTTTACAAAGAGCATGTGGACTCCGCAGATCATCAATGTGGGGCTATAGCTGTTGATCTTGGTTTAGCAATTATGTTAGTACCCCCTGTTAATGTTTAAAGAATCATCTCATGTGTTGGAACAAGATGAACTCTCACAGTGCACTTACAGTTACAGTATAAACCATGTTTGTTCCAAAATATTTAAAGGCCAGGGAAAATTTATTAGTGTCCTTTCCTTAACTTTCTCTCTCTCTCTCTCTCTTTCTCTTTCTGACATACAAAAACTGAACTAAAAGATTTTAAAACACAATAATGAAAATGAGGATCAGTTCTACTGTACATTTTTTTACTACTTGCTTTTACAAAAAGAATAGATTTTACTGGCACTTTTGGAAACTGGTTTCCCAAGTATATTCCAACTAACCCTTACTGGATTGAGAAACCTTATCCAAAGCTGGAAAAATATTAGTGCTAAACTATCTTTGTGAAAGAAATTGTGAATGGAGTAAACAAAGGTGTCCAGTAAAACCAGATGCTTGTGAAACTAATCAGAAAAGAAATGCTTGAATTTGATAGGGAGCATAAGGATAAATAGAAAAAGGTCATGTGGTCTGATGAATTCATACTGTATTTGTTCCTCTTTCAGAGCGAAGGGCGCGTCAGGAAGGGGAAGGGAAGCGCTTGAAGTGCATAGGGTCCACTTTACAAGCTTTTGGAGGCAGTTTTATAATCTGGGGTTGATTCAGATGGTCAGGTCTGGCCTCAGCAACATAATGTGGCAATAACATGAAGTCTGAATGACCAGGTTATTACATCTATGGAGTTTATCTTCCATCATGGAACGCCCATATTCTAGTACTCAAACAGTGAAAGAGTGGCTCTGGGAGCATGAGGAATAATTTTTACACATAAACTAAACACCACCACATTGTCTTCTCAAATCAAAGCTGAAATCTTAAAGTGTGTGACTATTATTTGGCCGGGCAGTGTATATGGCATATGTTTAGTTTGGGACTGCTACATCTTATTGCTTCACTTTCCCATGTAATTCTTCAGACTGAATCTAATATTCAGTCTGATTGGTGTTAGATTTTCTGTTCATCAGAAGTTCATCCCCCCCCTTCTCTTTTTTCCCTTGCTTTTATTCATTTGCAACCAACTAAATGAGGAAACACATTTCAGCATAATTTAAAAGAATTGCCCAATCTGACCAAAAAGAGGAATAAAAAAATTTCATCTATTTAAAGGCTGAACTTAGCGCTGTACTTCCTGAAGTGCTTGACCAAAATCTCTCAAATGAGCTGGATTAAACATTGTTTAATCATGGGAACAATTCTATATACATATTGGTAAACAAAAGGTATATTAAAAGTATATATCTGTACTTTGGTGTTTGTGTGTACATGTGTACATCATGAAAAAATCATTATAATATGCATAGGAGCAATTATATAGTGTAATCATGAAAAAAGGGCTTAATAAAGGATATTCTGATTAAGTTTATCTCAATGGGTTGAAATAGATTTGTATAATACCTAGTGTATGACTGTTATTTGAATCATATCCCTAAGCTACTAGTAATTTTTTTCATGTAAAAATTGTCTTTTAAAAAACAACAACAACAACAAAAAGGATTCATTATGTTGACTTAAAGACCATTTATATATTACAAAATGAACATAAAATAAACATTATATGTCTTTTTATATATATATATATATAGTTTTATATATATATATATATATATATATATATATATATATATATATATATATATATACTGTATATATAGTTATATATTAAAGTGTATAGGTGTCAAGTAACGAAATACGAATACTTCGTTACCTTACTTAAGTAGAAATTTTGGGTATCTATACTTTACTGGAGTAATTATTTTTCAGCCGACTTTTTACTTCTACTCCTTACATTTTCATGCAATTATCTGTACTTTTTACTCCTTACATTTTAAAAATAGCCTCGTTACTCCTATTTTATTTCAGCTTGTCATTCAAAAAACAAAAAAACATCCGGATAAATTGTGCCATCCGGATGGAGCGAATTTGATTGTGGTTGGATGAGAAGTATAAACATACCATTCCGACACCCTATTGGTTGGTACGCGATCCATCGCACCTGCACATGATGTCACGTCACACACTTCAGCAAGGACGTTTGAATAAATTAGCATTTTCGGTTGATAAGGTTGTGATAAGTAGACGAAGATGTCCGTGATAGAGACTTAAGATTCGAGCAAAAAGTTACAATCAAGCACCAGCGAGGAAGGGAACAGCACCAGGAAGGTAACATGAATGAGATACTGTATATATATATATATATATATATAAAATCTACAGTAGGAACCTTCCTTTGTTTCCCTATCCCTTGCTACACTAATGCACTTATTACAGTGTTCCTTGTAAAAACCTTGTTGTTATGTGAATGTGTGTGTTTGTGTGTGTTTAAAAACAACATGCTTTTTTTTTATATATATAGTTTGACCAAAATCAGTTTTTGGTTACATATGCAGGTTTCTTTGTCTATCAAAGAAAAAACACATTTTCAGGCAATTTACAAACAATTTTAACCATTTCACAAACAATTAAAGTTAGCTGGAATTCTGACTGTAATAGAGCGGCACAGTCTCCGGGTCTGAATCCTATTGAGCTGTCGTGGGAGCAACTCTAGGAAGCACAGAGATAAATCTCATCCTAAACAGATAGAATGCCTATGGTCTGCCAGGCTGTAATTGCTGCAAAAGGTGATTTTTGATGAAGGCAAAAGCAGGACAATGATCTTAAGCGCACTATATCTCCATTGTCATCATCTCCACTTTATTCTGTGTACAAATCTCAGGAGACTTAGGGCATGAGCAAGGGAACACAATGAAAAGGGTGCCAGTCCATCACACACACACACACACACACACACACACACACACACACACACACACACACACACATACTGATATGCTTAGTCACACATTATGGGCAATTTGGGGACACTAATTAGCCTAATCTAATAATAATCTAATCTACCGGAGACCCTTAATCAAACGTGAAACCTTGAGCTGTGAGGCGATCATGCAAACCACTATGCCCTTATGCCACCTCCTATATCTCTTGCATTTAACAAAATGCATAAAGACAACAAGTCCTGGAATGACCATTGCAAAGTACTAATCTAAATCTCCATAAAAATTTTGCATGTCTGAGCAAAAAAGACCCAGACAGAGCAGCAAGCCGTGGGTGCATTTGTATCTCTTACTGTTAAGCAGCATGCAAGAAATCTTCATTTCTACGTGCCATCTTTATCAAGTTTCAAGGTTACTCTTTCAAATCCTGAACACAGATATCCCGGGACAGTTTCGTCAGCTTGTCTTCTGTAAAAACCGAATGCAAACCATTTCCATTACAAAACCCCACGCAAGGAAACTTTAAGGTAGCCAAAATCATGACATATGCATATCGGGTCTACTGTTTAAGCGGATGTGGTTTTGCATCAAACAGGAAGTTCACCACAAAAAGCTTGAGGTACACTGTCAGTTGTGGGCAGGAAATACAATACAAAGTACATCTGTTCGTAAATCAATTTACTCTTAATAGGTTTACTGTTGTTTATTTATATATTTATAGTTAGATAAGTGTATATTTACAGTTACATTATTATCAAAACAAAAACATTGATAAAAATTGAAGGTCCTATTCTTGCTGTAACATAAACAGCCATGCCTTGTGTTAATGTTAAAAACACTCATACTTTTCCTAGGTATTTAAAAGGTGTGGTTTTCAGAGATGTACAGTATTGGGACTTGTGTTGACATTTCTGGCAAATGTAAGTGTAAAGAGTTTGAGACTTTAAGCACAGTATGAAAATAGGAAAACATAGGAATGGTGCAAAAGTTTTTAAGAAGGTCGTATAAATGTAAATGGCGAAGGTGACTGGGAGTTCACTATGTGTTGTTCCTGTGAACATTTATAAAAAAGAACATCTGATCCTAGAAAATTGATGAATAACTTGCGGAAGAGACGCATCTGTCTATAGGAACTGTACACACAATCATATATGAACATAACCTAAATCTCCATTTCCACATGTTTGGATCATTAAAGGAGTTCCTGGGAGGCCAGCGTTTCAGGCATGAACCAGGCAGTCCGATCATGGCTTTGGCATACTGGGAAAACTTTCTACCTTGATGGTCTCCAAGCCCTAGTGAAACGCTGGGATAAGTGCATTAGTGTAGCAGGGGTGTGGTGTAACAGACTTTTGCTTCGTGTATCCTTAGTGTATCCTTTCTGTTAGCTTAACTCAGTCTGGCCATTCACAGATGACCTCTTTCATCAACATGTCGGAGAGCCTAATACTTATTTTTTCTAATGCACCATTCTGATTAAACTTGTTGGCATGGAAAATTTTGGAGATGAGGAGTTACAGAAATCATACCAGCACATCTGGCACTAACAACCATGCCATGGTCAGAATAACTGAGATCATTTTTTTTTTCCTCATTCTGTCACACCTGTACCACCATAGTCCCAGGAAATAAGATCTGGTTCTCCGGACTACTGAGCCGCCGCTTTGATCCCCCCTAGTGTGTCTACGTTGTTACAGTATGTCTCCCAATCACAGATTACATTCACCTTTGTCTATCCCCTGTGCGTCTCTATTTAAGCCAGCCGAACCTGTAGTGTTTTGTCCGTTCACTGTTGTCACCACGTTAGTTCCTGTATGTCTTTTAAACACACTGTGTCTCCGTGTCTCCTCCTCAGGACTGAGCAGCATCTGCAGGGTCGGGGTAAGGCCGGTAAAGACAGGCATTTAGGTCAAGGTCACTGCTGAGACGCCAGCCACGTTCAGCATGAAACTCTTGTGACTTCTGTTGTATACTGTGTACTAATCTTCTGTGTTTGTTGTATGGCCGCTTGCAAACCCAGCCTGAGGAGGCCTCGTTAGATGTCTGTTTGTGTTCTTGTTTCTTTCAGTTTTATTTCTGTTTATTTAGTTTATCGGCTGAAGTGACTTTAAATTAAGAAAAAAAGAACCAAATAAAGAAAGAAGAAAGCTATTCACAAAATACCTTCGTTTGCGTCTGCTTAATCAACCCAAGAACATAACGCATTCTGATGTTGGTTATAGACATGACCTGGGGCTGCTGTCCTTTCCGCACTGCGAGCTCCAGTTTCGAAGCTTCCATACCCGATGTCTGTAAAAGCTCTGGATGGCCATCCCCTAAAACAGTCGCCGATTAAAATAATCTCTGCGCCCCTTCGGTTAACGTTTCCTGGCCACTCTGAGGAGATAAAAAATTTTCTTGCTCCCTCAGGTGGACCATTCCGTCGTGCTGAGTCTGCCCTGGCTCAGTTTTCACAATCCCAATTTTGATTGGGCAACTTCTCGCATCCAATCTTGGTCCCAGTGATGCGTTAAATCATGTAAACCGCTAACATTGACAGTCCAAACTACTACTATCGAAAGCCCGAGTGATAAAGCGAACACATTTAGAACACACACAAACGCATTTAGGGAGATTGGCGGTGACGTTAGCTTCAAAAACAAAATTCAGCCACTGCGTCCTTAGCGGCTCAGATGTCGGTAGTGAAGCTTAGGTGTCATTTTGCTCCAGCGTCGAAAAACAATGGCCGACAACTTTCTTCTCACTCGGGGTGGGTCTTTGCTAAAACACCAGTGTCAATCAACTATAGTAGGAGCGGCCTCTGTCGGTGTGGCGTCACACCGACAGGCATTTGAGATTGGCCTGATTTCAGATGGGGCATCTTATTTTAATAAACGAAAAGAAAATCACTGGGCGGCTCTTTATCATTGTAGAGTGGTTGTGTACACACTCTCCTAACACACATTTTAGTCCAAACAGCTTGAAAAAGTGCATGTAGGACCGTACACATTACATCCTTCGTTTTCTGCACGCGCATGGGCTCTATGCGAAAGCAGAGAAATGCGAATTCCATAAACGAGAGATCGCATTTCTAGGCTATCGCATAGGACCACTGGGGGTCGAGATGGAGAAGTCCAATGTAGAGGCGGTAACACAATGGCCGGAGCCCAGGTCAGTAAAGGCGCTACAAAGCTTTCTGGGGTTCACCAATTTTTATCGGTGCTTTGTTAGAAATTTTAGCTCGGTGGCAGCACCCCTCACCTCGTTACTAAAAGGCAAACCAAAGAAACTGAAAGCGCTCTCTGCCGAGGCGGAGATTGCTTTTAAAAAACTCAAAACAGCATTTACCACCCCTCCAGTTTCCAGCTCCCCGACCCGGAGAAGCCTTTTATAGTGGAAGTTGATGCTTCCGAGGTAGGAATAGGGGCGGTGCTGTCACAGCGCCACAGCCAACCCGAGAAACTTGATCCTTGCACGTTTTTCTCTCGTAAACTGACACCCGCCAAGCAAAATTATGATATCGGTAACAGGGAACTGCTTGCAGTCAAAGCGGCATTAGAGGAGTAAAGGCATTGGTTAGAGGGAGCCAAACATCCATTTGTAGTGGTCGGCCGAATCGGCCGTGGTCACACATCGCTGTGGACTTCGTCACGGACCTGCCGGTATTAAAAGGGTACACTACAATTCTGTTCGTGGTAGATTGATTTTCAAAGGGATGTCGTTTCATCCCGTTTGGCTCTCTACCGTCAGCCCTCCAGTTGGTAGAAGCCCTCTTTGAATCAGTATTTCGTTGCTATGGCATACCCGAAGCTCAAACTCCCTACCCCTATACGTATTAATCCTGTGTTTCATGTCTCTCTTCAAAGGCCAGTGATCCGGGGACCCCTAGACGAGGGCACAAGGTAACAAGGTTATTGGATTCACGGAGGAGAGGGGGGTCTCTCCAATATCTCATGGATTGGGAGGGGTACGGTCCGGAGGAAAGGAGTTGGGTACCGGCTAAAGACATCTTGAGCCCCGAACTCATTGCAGCTTTCCACCAAGAGCGGCCGGATCACCCAGCTCCTCGACCTCCGGGCAGCCCCACTCGTTGGCCAGTCCATTCAGGTTGCGGGTCCCTACTCACTCCGGCAAGGCGATGGGGGCATCCTCGGGGGGTGGGTGGGGGTTTTACTGTCACACCTGTACTACCACAGTCCTGGGGAATAAGATCTGGTTCAGCGGACTACTGAGCTGCCGCTTTGTCTCCCCCTAGTGTGTCTACCTTGGTATGTCAACCAATCACAGATTACATTCACCTTTGTCTATCCCGTGTGTCCCTATTTAAGCCAGCCGAACCCGTAGTGTTTTGTCTGTTCACTGTTGTCACCACATTATTTCCAGTATGTCTTCTAAACACACTGTGGACTGAGCAGCGTCTGCAGGGTCGGGGTAAGGCCTGTAAAGACAGGCATTTAGGTCAAGGTCACTGCTGAGATGCCAGCCACGTTCAGCGTGAAACTCTTGTGACTTCTGTTGTATACTATGGACTAATCTTCTGTGTTTGTTGTATGCCCGCCTGCAAACCCTGCCTGAGGAGGCCTTGTTAGGTGTCTGTTTGTGTTCTTGTTTTCTTCAGTTTTTTTCTGTTTGTTTAGTTTGTCGGCTGAAGTGACTTTAAATTAAGAAAAAAAATAACTAAATAAAGAAAGAAGAAAGTTTTTCACAAAATACCTGCGTTTGCGTCTGCTTAATCAACCCAAGAACATAACACATTCTGATGTTGGTTATAGACATGACCTGGGGCTGCTGTCCTTGTGACCTGCATGAGCGTTAAAGGTGTTCCTAAAGTTATTAATTAACTACAAATTACAAAATATACAAATTATTAATGATACAGGATCCAACCAAAAATGTAATATTGTGAAACAGTATATTTTTTATTAGTGAATTTAATACAATCATCATATTCAATTTGTTTTAATTTCGATGATTATTCCAGTAAGGTACAAAATGTATTTAAACTTCCTAAAATACTACAGACAAGGAACAATACTTAAGCTTAACCTCATGTTAGTGTGACTTTTCTAAGTGTCCTTGTTTACTTTTGCTCATATGTTAATGTCCTTAAATATGTTTTTTTTTAATTGTCTTTTAATGTTTTTCCTTTCTTGGACTTGGGTTCATATCTTGACACCTCAGCATAAGACTGGTATAAATATGGTTGTTTTGCACTCATACATTATCCAGGCTGACTGATACAATACAACTTGTTGAAGTTGTTCTGTTCTTGAACCCTTGGCGTTGAGTCTCCTGATTCTTTATCATCTAAGTCTCTGGTCATATATAAAAGGATTTAAAGTAACAGCTTACCACTCATAAAAATAAAAATCTAAGAATATTAAAATATTTAATTTAGAGTTTGAGGAAATTACTATGCGTACTGTATAAATACCATGGTCCTCCCAATCTAGAGAAGAAACACCTGACTGAGCAATACAGACGAGCTGATGGCTGCTATCAAAGCAACCTGGTCTTCAGTAATGCCTCAGCAGTACCACAGGCTGATTGCCTCCATGTCATGCCCATCTGTCAAAATGTTTCCGTATTCCTCCATTAATAAATGTTTTGGGCGAGCAGCGAGCCATAAATGCACCGCTGTCTTAACTTCTTAAATCTTTGTCTTTGTAAGGCTGCTTTTAGGAGAAAAACAGGTGAAAGTCTGTTGGAGCAAGATAAAGACTATAGGCAGGATGTATAATAAATGGCAGAGTTTAACCTTTTAGCAAACTCAACTTCCTTAGCATAACTACGGAACAGCATACAGCCACACCTTTCCTGTCTCTCACAGCACATACTGTACTCTGGCGTTAAAGAAGCAAGACCACATTAATAAAAGATACCATAAACTATCATCATAACAGGATGCTTTAGCACTTTAAAACAAGGTTTTTGCTGAGCGTCAACAGAAGTGTGCAGATGTGCATTGTCATACAAGATAGCAGTCCTCTGCATTTAATCCGAAGTTTAGGCTTCAGGAAACTTTTTTCTGATCATTTTCCCATACTGGGCCTTAAAAATCCCAAAGAACTGTCAGCAGTAATGGATTCTTCAGCTGATGGTTGACGTATGAACTTTTTCTCGGTCGGTCATTGAGGATGTTTCTGTTCCATACTCTGCCATTTCCTCTCAGGCTCGTAGTGATGAATCCATGTCTCATCAGCAGTAATGATTCTCTTTAAGAAACTTTCACCATCCATAGCATTTCAGGATAATTAATACAGAATATATCTTTACAGGATACTAGACTTTACAGGATAAAGTATTATGAATACTTCTTTATGACATGAAGTGCAGATGCTATTTTAGTTACAGGGTTTAGAAACAACCCCATTAACATATTCTGTATACTGACTTCAAGGATATCAGGACATAAAGTAAGACAGTTGAATTTGGCAGCATTTGTTTTCTGGCCTAAAGTCAAAAATTTTATTACTGAAGTTCTTAAATTGAAGTGCTTAACAAAAAAACCAACATCATGTGATTCATGTCACTTCTTAGAAACAGTTGTGATGAGCATGAAAATATGGAAAAAAGGGATTTTTGAGTTTGTGTTTTGTGTGTGTGTGTGTGTGTGTGTGTGGCAATGACAAGGATGTGGCTCTATTTGCATGCTTAAAGACAAGAAGTTCCTCTTTAAGGGTGACTTGACTTTTTGCCTTTTCTGGCAAAAGACTAAAACAGTATTTATGATTTGGTCAGGGAGAAGTACCATGGGCTGGAGAGAAGAGAGCTTAAATAACTGTTTGTTTATTATTTCAAATGTTTTCCCCATGTCCCTCAAATTCCTATCACTTTGCAAAATTTGGCTCTGGGTGTAAATGAGTATGTGAAATTGAGGATAGGACTCACCCAGACTATGCTCCTGCCTCACATCCAGCGTTCCTGGAATAGACTCCAGATCCATGAGAGCCCTGACCAAGATGACTAAATGATTTTTTTTATATACAGTATAGTAATACAATACAGTACAGTCATATAATACAGTGTAGTAATAGTATTGCAACACACGAGTGGTGATGGCGCGGGCCTGCTTATAATGTGTACAGGGTCATGGGGGGGCCCAGAGCTATCCCACGAGGATATCCCATCACAGTGCACACACACAAATACTCACTGAAAAGCACCTGGAGGAAACCCACCAAGCACAGGGAGAACTCCTTGCACACAGACCCGAGGTGGGAATCAAACCCTCTGCTCAGAGACCTACTGTTCCAGACAATTAAAATTGATGCAGATGATAAACTAACCATAACATAACTAGAATACTTTACTCCCCTTGAAAATAATTAACTTCTTTTTTTTTGGAATGACTAATCTCTTCTGCAAAATCATCAATCTGTGTATTTCACCCTATACGGACACATTTTCTCAAGCAGATAGTACCAGCAATAACGGAACCCCTGTTAGACAGTTAACTCTTCACTCAGCAGTGGGTGTGTATTAAAATCTTTCAAATTAGCAGTTTAAACCCCTAATTTAGAAACCTGACCTTGAACTCCTGTCAGCTGTCCTAATACAGGCTAATATAACATATAAAAATATTGGATAATAACAAATAAAAAGGGGATATAAGAAATGCATATAGGACAGAACTTGGATAAGCATCTGAAAATAAGAGCTCAAGAGAGTAAACAAATCCAATGAAGAATCCAGTGGGAATTCATTTTTTTTGCAGAATAATAATTACCAGTGAGAATAAAAATGAATAGCATAGAAGATATATTTACCCATGCTCTGTCTACTAACAATAGAGCTTGTGTTATTAGTGAAAGGAAAAGGAGTAGAGCAGATCGGGTTGACCTCATACTATCAGTGTGTAAGGAAGCAGAGCGGAACATACTCACTGTGCTTCTCACAGCTGATGAGGTCATTGCTGACCTATAAGCAATTTTGTCAATCGTGCAATTTTGATTTGATTTGTGAATAAGATCATTCTTTGGTTATCAAACAGCTGTTTCTCTGAGGACTTTCTCTGACTGCAGTCGTTCAATAGTTCAGGACTGGAATTTACATATTAACTTATATACATCAATCTGTGCTATCCATTTCACCCAAATGAAGATGGGTTCCCTGTTGAGTCTGGTTCCTCTCAAGGTTCCTTTTTGTTACCATCTCAGGGAGTTTTTTCTTAGCACCATCACCCTCGACTTGCTCACCAGGGACTATCTGATCATTTTGATTCATACTCATTTTCTCACATTTCATAACTATTTCCTTTTGTAAATCTGCGTTGCGATATTGTTTAAAGCGCTTTACAAATAAAATTAAATTGAGTTGAATTGAATTATTTTATATTGTCAGGTTAATATTCTTCTCACATGGTCAAACTCACTCTAATCTAACTTCAGGACAATGTCACTCAAACATTACCACTAGAAGCGCCGCGCCAATGTCACCTACTTATAACGCGGTTCAGCGGTCATTTGACCGCCTATTGTTTTGAATGGGAAGCTGCTGCTGACACACAATGATCGCTAGATGGCGCTTTCACCCAAAGCGAATAGTTTAGCTCCAAGATCAACTTGCACTTGGACAATGCGCCATTCATTCCCGCGTTGAGAATCAGCGGTAACTTTTTTTTTATATATATATTGAACTGAGAAAACCTACTACAGAGTCTCTAAGGGGACAAAGGAAGAGTAAAAAACGGCACAAGAAAAAAAAAAAAAGTCATGTTTTGCATTATAACCCAAAGTTTTTGGCATGACTTTTTTCTGCCGTTTTTTCTCCTCCTTTGTCCATCTAGGGGCTTCGTACTATAACAAAAAGGAAAGCTCTACTTAATTTTATATCGTTTTAAGAAAATTTATTAGTATGTTAATTCTGTTTGAAGCTTCTGAACGTCTCGGAGCAGCGATTTAGTTCTGAACTCGCTTCCGTGAAATTATCGCTAAAACAATATTGAATTTGAATAAATCAGATCTACTACAGCAGATAATAAACTATGCTATGTCATAACCGAAGCAAAAATTACGATTATGCCTCGTTTCGTTCAGTGTTGCTAGGCAACGGACCACGCGCCTAATTGGCGGGAACGTGGTTCACTTGTCCGCGGTGTATTATAAACCTGTGGAATGTTTCACTGCTTATGTTCATGTAAGATTCATGTAATAAAAGCGAGTGAAATGTGGAAGTGGCCACTCAATGAGAACTAAATCAAAGATTTCGGTAACTGAGTGTAACATCTGCATAGTGACACTAAACAGCTGAACAACTTTACTTTTCCGTTTACCTCTGAGAAAAAAAGCTGTATTTTGTTTGTTTATATTTAGAATTTTTATAACAGTACAAAGAGATAACACTGCAATATGTCTTTGTCTTTATGTCTTTATTTTTACTTGTACAGTATATTTTACCAGTTAACTTTATTTTCTACCGTATTACCTTTTATTTATATTTATTTTTATGTTTAAGTTTTTATTTTAAGGTCACTGGTAGTCAAAAAAGCATTTCACTGCATATAGTACTGTGTATGACTGTGTACGTGACAAATAAAATTTGAATTTGTATTTGACAGTTTGATCTGTGCAGTTAGTGCCCTTGTAGAGAATAAATAAATAAATTAGTATACCTTTCATAGTCCAGCCTATAGGTGTGATCACAACCCCCTCCGAACGACGACTTCAGAAGCAGATGTGCAGGAAACAAAACCTCTTATATCCGCCAGACATGTAAGCGGCTTGCTTGTGGCAAGTGCATAAATAACACAACAAAACTATGCTTGGGATGTTAATTCAGGGAACAAAACGTATGGCATCTGCTAGAAGTCTAAACTAAATGAATTGTAAGCCTTTGAATGGTGATAAAAATACTTGCAAAACATCAGCACACATTGGAGTTCAACTTCACAGTCAGTGATTGATGGCACGTGCGGTCGTTCGGAGGGGGTTGTGATCACACCTACAGTTCTTTTGTTCTGGGCTGTCGGTCAAATATCTCTACACCTGAAATAGAAGCACAAAATGGAGCTGTTTTTAAAGTAGATACAGTTTTTAACTAAACTTCAGGGTCAAGTAATAGCGATTTTATTTTTAAAGTATATATATATATACATTTGGAATCTGCATCTATAAGGTTGTCTTATGAATAAAAAAAACCTAAGTTAAAGCAGATAGCTGATATGGTATTTGTATATATATATTTTTTTCTTATATATATATATATATATATATATATATAGTTTGTGAGTATATTAACATGTGCAGACATTCATTTGAAGGGGCGCTGCATATTTATACATTTGGAATCTGCATCTACATTTTCTGTTACATGTATAGAATTAGTTTCAGCTGAAACTCATGATCAGTGGTGTTGGGGTACTTATGTAGTGATAATTAGTTTCAGCCAAATCACTAAAATTAACAATGGACTATGGAAGGTGTTACTCATTTATTTATTTCCTACAGACCAAACTGTCATATATATAGTCTGTCCAATTCACCGGACGTGGACTCATCGCTGTGCTTGTTGTAACTGAAAAAAAAAAAAAAAAAACGCTGAAAAAGTCTTTCCACTCCGTGACCGCTGAAATCCGACACGACACCACGTTAGGCTACGTCTTCACTCATTTGCATACCGACTGTGATTGGATGTTTACCGAGGGCTCAGGGGAGGTGTGTGTGTGGGTGTGTGTGTGTGTGCCTTAATGCCACAGTTTAGATGTAAACTCTACAGTATTAGAGACTGAATTGATTTAGTTCCATACCTTTTCTAATGAGTTAATAAAAAAAGTATTGGCCAAAACTGCTCCACAGTGATGTGTAAGAGTCATTGCCAGTTATCACAAACGCTTGATTGTAGTTGTTACCGTCAAGGGTGACACAATTCACTCCAAGGGCAAATCGTTTTTCTCAGTATTGTATTTATTTATTACTTATCATTAGTAAATCCTTCATTACACTGCGTAGGCACACATTCACCATGTGGTTAATCGGAAGCCTAGTTTCAGCTTGTGGCTCGTTGTGAGAGAAAGCGGAAGGAAGTCTTTATAGGTGTGATTTACGGCACAGAGGGAGTCTGGAACTTCACCACGCTTTAAAATGCCTGATAGGAAGTTTTGCGGTCAAAGTTGAAACCGAAGTTGAAATGAAGTAATTCTCACGGAAATACCGGTATAGTAGGTTTGATTTTCACCATACAGAGTGTGTGTATCTTCCTTTTCTTTTAATCATTTATGGAAAATCATGTTTATTTCATTTCTTTAACCAATTCGCACGAAGTACAGTACTTTGTCATTTATGTGTAAAAAACAAAAAATCTTTATGTAAAAAAAAAAACACCCGCCCTATGCACTGAGCTTTTAAGTGGTAAGTAACACCCAGCTTTATCTCTTTGAAGTTTTTACTTGTCCTTATAAAGTAATACTTTACACAGAAAGAAATACAAACTGGGAAAGAACTTGGAGTTAGAAAGTGTCTCCAAACTTTTGACTGGAAGTGTATAATGACTTGAGTGCCTACAAAACAATGGGGCAAACTGTAATAAGTACTGGACATACCCTACACTTAACAGAAATAAGATGTGAAGATATAGCAGATACAATTACAAAATAAGTCATTCTTCCATTTATGTATGGCTTTCATTACACTGTGTTGGTCAGGGCCGGCCCTGGGTGAGCTGGCGGCCTTGGTGATTTGCTGCAGTGGCACTCCCTAACCACAGATACTAAATCAGGATTTTTCTAACATATGCAGAATACCATTCTCTAGTCATTTTTGTGAAATTTAGATTTTAGGAAAATACATTACATACAGTACAGACACACACACTCACCAGCTCATCACACACACTAGGGGCAATTTGGGTACTCCAATCAGCCTAATCTGCATGTGCAAACCATGAAAGATCAGACTGTTTTTGTGTGTTATTATTTTATGCACAATACAATTGTCAATACTCTTGACTTAGATAAAGATTAGATCATAAATGAATGCAGAAAACCATGCAATTGCAAAATAAATTCACATACTTTTTCTTGCCACAGTAAAACACTCATGTGGCGCCCCCTGGTGGCCCTCAGTGTGATACCTTTTTCCATAATACTCGATAGTACCGTTATGTAGGACGTCTTTGCATATGACCGCCAGGTGGCGCCACCAGCACAATGTCAACCAGAGTAGAGCTTTTGTCTGGGCTGAGCTGATCCAGGAATAGCTACAGGAGTTGCATTAATTAGAACTTTGCAGGATACACACACTCACACACACACACACACACACACACACACATATATATATATATATATATATATATATATATATATATATATACACACACACACACTCACCTAAAGGATTATTAGGAACACCATACTAATACGGTGTTTGACCCCCTTTCGCCTTCAGAACTGCTTTAATTCTACGTGGCATTAATTCAACAAGGTGCTAAAAGCATTCTTTAGAACTGTTGGCCCATATTGATAGGATAGCATCTTGCAGTTGATGGAGATTTGTGGGATCCACATCCAGGGCACGAAGCTCCCGTTCCACCACATCCCAAAGATGCTCTATTGGGTTGAGATCTGGTGACTGTGGGGGCCATTTTAGTACAGTGAACTCATTGGCATGTTCAAGAATCTAATTTTGAAATGATTCGAGCTTTGTGACATGGTGCATTATCCTGCTGGAAGTAGCCATCAGAGGATGGGTACATGGTGGTCATAAAGGGATGGACATGGTCAGAAACAATGCTCAGGTAGCCCGTGGCATTTAAACGATGCCCAATTGGCACTAAGGGGCCTAAAGTGTGCCAAGAAAACATCCCCCACACCATTACACTACCACCACCACCAGCCTGCACCATGGTAACAAGGCATGATGGATCCATGTTCTCATTCTGTTTTTTACGGCAAATTCTGACTCTACCATTTAAATGTCCCATCAGAAATCGAGACTCATCAGACCAATGTGGGCAGCACCGTGACATACTGTATGTAGCAGAAGAGCCTTAAGCCTAGATCTTCCAGTCCACATCCATGCCCATGTAAAGAGATGCTGAAGAGCCGAATGGCTTTGGCGACAAAGGATTTCCTGAGTCTGTCAGTTGAGCAGCTTTGCAACAGAAGCCTAAACACTCTCTTCTGTGCAGCGATTAGGCATGACAGCGCTTTGTTTTATATCCTCCTCTCCACCACTTCCTCTACAAAGTCTATCTCCAAACCAACCTAGGACTATATAGAATCCACAAGAGATTACCTCAACTACCTAGACTGAGGCTCTGCAGTCGCACCTGAATAGTAGTGTTACTCAAGGCTTTAATTAACTGCTAAACAATGTACTTAATTATTTATTTGTGTAGACACAGGCTATGTTGTTTGTATCTGGTGTATAGTTGTACCACCAACTTTGAAAAAATAATAATAATTATTATTAGATTAGTACTAGTGCTAACATTTGCAATCAAAAGTGAATGGAGCTGAATGGGAATAATTTGTGTGTCATGTCATCTCAGGATAAATATCAGTTCCTGTGAGTTCGTTAGAGCTCTCATCTAAACGAACAGCATCGTGAAGACCAAAAACAAGTCTAAACTATATAATGCATCTCAAGGAGCATCATTAAATCCATTATGTAAGAAACAAAAAGAATAATGGAAGGAATAGAGCATTAGAGTCAGGAGGGCTTTGGTCAGAGAAGCAATCAAGTGCTAAGGGTCATTTTCAAAGAGTTGGAAGGATGCTGTTATAAGATGGAGAAGTGATTGAAAAGACAACCACAGTATTTTATCATTCCACATTGCAACAGACTGTTTACATCGTTGCCATCAGACTGGCACGAGTACAGACCGAATGTAACAGATTGAAGGACAGGTTTTCTTCCCCCGGATGCCATATGCATTTTTAACTGCACCCTTATTTCTCATAATTTAAAATTCTGCATTGAATGTACAGTGATGGCCAAAAGTATTGAGACAAACGTGAAATGTTTTAATGAAATTCTTAAAGTTTTACAATAATGAAAATTATTGTTATACAACAATCAATATTTAATCCATTATTCTTCAAAACTATGCCAGGATCGGGCTGGGCATAGAGTCAGAACAACATCTTCAGTGCTCTGGAGTCACTTGATTAATCCATCCTGTTTGATTGCTTCCTGAAGATCATGTACAGAAAAAAGTTTCTTGACTACTACTGCCTTCTTCACCATTGTCCAGCAATTTTCTATTAGGTTTAGGCCTGGAGATGATCTGGCTGCAGAAGCTCAATGCCATTTTCACTAGTTGCTTAGTAAATTAGTAAAACCTGTTTTGTGCACAGAAATATCTATCATATATGACAGATGTTGTCTAAATACATTATGGCACCACTTTATATGCATGTAAGCCATTGACCAATTTAGAGGTTCAGCATACTTATGGAGCAAAGAATATCTGGACTGATGAGGCCACCGTGAAGCATGGTGGTGGAAGCATCATGTCACAGGAAAGCTTTTCATCAGCAGGGCTTGGGACACAATTGGACACTGTGGACGAACTTCTACGAAAACAAATTCCAGGCAAAAAGTTACAAAAGGGATTGTTCACAACCAAGACCTCAGTCCAAATCTGTATCAAAGCTTGTTCACCAGCAGGTACCATGCATTCTGACAGAGCTTGAGCAATTGTGCCAGTAAGAACTGGGTTCCAGATGTGGTAGAGATATATTGTACTATACAATAAGACTTGCAGCTGGGAGTGTATGCGAAGGTGCTTCTTTCAGGTATTGACTTAAAGAGGTGAATACTAATAGTGTCCAGTACATCATTTATTTGAGAAGCTTTAAAAACATTAAGTACTTTCAAATATTAGATATCTTGTGTACTGTGACTCAAATGCCATGTGTTATGATGTGGCAGGAATATCTCTGAGGTATGAACCGTTCCAATTTGGGAACACCAATTAGCCTGCATTAATCTACAGGTTTTTTGACTGTGGGAGGAAACCGGAGTACTAGAAGGAAACCCACCAAGCACGGGGAGCCCATGTAAACTTCATGCACACAGACCCTGAGGCGCAAATCAAACCCGGACCCTGGAGGTGCAAGGGTCTAACCACTAAGCCCATGCCATCAAATGGGTAACAGGGTTGGACACTCATTGTACCTGTGTGCTGCTGGACAGTACCAGAGAACCCAGAGGCATATCCCACAAACACATGGAGGGGAATCTTGGCACAGACAGTAACCCGTAAAACAGCAACACTACAGTATGTACTGTACCACCATGTTGCTGTTAAGGTATTTTATTGGTGATATTTCAAGGTAAAGTAGAATGTACAAGCAAGAGTATTCAGAATAATATATATATATATATATATATATATATATATATATATATATATATATATATATATATATATGCAATGGATGAGTAATTCATCTTCTATAAAATTTTATACTGTATACAGGGGCCTGGAGCCAGGAGACTTAAGGAACGAGGTTAGGTACACACTGGAAGGACGGCCAATCCATCGCAGGACACACACACATACTGTATACACAAAGACACACGGAGACACACACACCACAGGCAATTTCTGAAGGCCAATTAATCTACTCTGCATGTCTTTGGACTATGGGAGGATCCTGGAGCACCCAGGAGAAGCTCACCAAGCATTTGAACCTTACACTGGAGGTGCAAAGCCCCAGTGCGGACCACTATACTACCATACCAACTATAATAATAATAATAATAATCTTGTATTCATCTTATATACCGTGTATTCACACACGCTCTCACACTTCGGGCAATATCGGAACACCAATTAACCTAATCTCCATGTGATTGGTGGGTTTGCTCCAGATACTCCAGTTTTCTTCCACAATCCAGATTAAAGACATACAGATTAAGCTAATTGGTGTTTATAAATCGCCAGTAGTGTGTGAAAGAGTGTGTGTGTGTGTGTGTCCCGAGATGTATTGTAACCCCATCCAGGGTGTACCCTAAGTCACCTGGAATAGGCTCTATGCTCCCTGCAACCCTGTATCTGACCACTTTGATTCATACACATTCACATTCCATACAACCGTAAATAATTCTTTCGATTGTGTAAAGCTGCTTTGCGACAATGACAATCTATAAAAAAATAAAAATTTTAAATGGTACGGTACACTGGATAACAGTGCAATTAGGATGAAGCATGCACATACAGTAAGATGTTAGGAAAAACACTTATAATTATGTTGGATATGTCTTACAGCATTGCAACATGAGTATGACACAGATGATACCCACTCTAATGATGTCGCCTTGCTCCATCAGTATTAACTACTAAGTACTGTACAGTGTTAACCTATTTGGGAATCAGTGATTTACTCGAGCATGAGCAGGTCAGTGTTGACATGCGCGGTGTTACAGACTAAAGCACCCCCCACCCCTACCTCATGCACCACCACCCTCACCCCTCCTCGCGCCTGTCTCCATTCCTCACGCGCGCTCTCGAGCTCCCTTTTCAATCCTCACGCGGCGGATTTAAGCGCGCGCGCGAGCGACTCCTCCTGCCTTTTAATTAGATTTTTTTTTTCTTCAAAAAAATACGATTACTAGGAGTAATATTAAATACTGCATGCATTAATAGGTGTTGCATCCTTTAGAAAACAGTCAGGCGTGTCTCGGTGTGGTGTAGCCTGTCAGATGTAGAACTGATTGGAGTGCACTGCACGGAGCCATGCATGGACGAGGAAGCCGTGTTTTTCTTCTCATTGCTTTGTTGCATGGAGCTGGAGTCGCAGGTGAGGAGACAGAGGAGTGTCGCATGTCCCGATTTGTGTGTGCATGAGATCATTTTAGGCCAGGTTATTGTGTCAGATTATAGCCTGAGAATAACATCCTGATTATTATTATTATTATTGTAACAGTGTAATGTCACCCTGTGCTGGAGAATTACTCCGCGCTCACATCCAGCGCGTGCACATGTAATCTGCATGTACTGTATGCAATTAAAAACACAGAACACTATAGAGTGTTAGGAGATGCTAGTGTCCTCAGGCGCCGCCCCCCAGTCACGTGATTGGTTGTTCCAGGGCTTTCTCTGGTCGCCAGGGAGAAAAACATGTCATCTGTCACCTAGTCATGAGAGGCTAGTCAGATTTCATGTTTTGTTTTGCTGTTAAAGTTAAAGAGTTTGTAGAGATAGTTAGAAGGTTAAAGCTAAAAATAATATCATCAGCTTTACTGTAATGAGTGATATTATTATTTCATTATTATTTTTATTAAATATCTGCCTGTCTTTCTTGTGTGTAATGCAGAACTCTCTGTCTAACTTATTGATACTGTACATCACCATCATCTCATCATCTATACCACTTAATCCTGTATATAAGGTCACGGGGGGCCTGGAGCCTATCCCAGACAACTTACAGTAGGGTACAAGGTGGGGTACACCCTGGACTGGGTATTAATCCATCGCAGGGCACACACACACACACACATAGACATATGTGTAACTAAATGGGGTTTCCGAGTTGCCTCTATTGTGTGTATATATATATATATATATATATATATATATATATTTACACACACACTCATTCACACACTAGAGGCAACTCGGAAACCCCAGTTAGCCTACAGTAACCTGCAAGTCTTCAGACTGTGTGAGGAAACCCATCAAGCGTGGGGAGAACATGCAAACACAGAGACGGGAATTGACCCCAGATCCTGGAAGTGCAAGGCGACAGTGCTAACCACTATGCCACTGTGACACCTCTTATTAATATAAAGAAATCACATTTTTCGAAAAGGTTTGTGTATCTTACACCTTGTGTTCGCTTTTTTAAGCGAGTCGATCACAGATAAGAAATCGAAGAAGTAAGTCGGATAAACATTAAGTTTTGTCTTGAAACGACTCCAGTGAGGTAAAATTCACTTACACTACTTCAGCGCTGTTATTTCAGCGTAAAAATGTAAAATATTTCCAGTTTATTAATATTCAGTTTATTATTTCTAATTAAGACCTATTGGTGCAGGTCTTTGTTTACATTGAGCAAGTATCTTATTAGTAGCTTATTTTAAAGTAAATTATTAAATCTGACACATAACTGTTTAGTTAGTATTTAACATTTTGTTTTCACTTATGGTGCAAGGTAAAGTTCAGACACATATGTAAGTACTGCAAAAGACCACTGCAAGTTGCCCAGTGGTCAATTTAAGAAGCACCCACAGTTTGACGCATGCGGTTTATGATATGGTAAATAACTGCTCATAACTTCACTTCTGCTCAACAGTTAGATTTCATTAGATTTTAATTTATGAGGCAATTACCTAAGGAGTGGAAAAGTTTCATAAAATTCTGTGGAAGCCAGTTTTGCTGTGACAAAATCTGGCTAGACAGATGAGACAGGGGGACGTCATCAGGACCATGCAAACTAGAGACACATTGAGGACATCTCCGGGAACCATTTTAGCCTGCAAAACGACCCCTGACTAATTCCGGACTACTTTAATAAAATCATCATTGTATTGTAATTAGCGATCGAGTAATACCTTATTTTTATAAATATAAAAAAACCTAAGAAATTTAAGAAATCTTAAAGAATCTTGGATTTTAAAGAACTTCAGATGAACAGTCAGCATGTCCTGTAGGACTCTGTGGTCTAGGGTAGATATTTAAAAAAAATCAGCACAGGTGAAGAAATTTAAATGTCAAACCCATCAAGCTCTTACAGACCTAATCTTTATTAAAAAAAAGAAAAATCTTATAAGTTATGTTATTTTAACACTTTAACTTTTGAAGCCTCCCTTTAGCTGTTTTATCGGCTGTTGCTAGCACTGTTATGCTGCCGGTGCTGACTGACATCAGCAAGCATCCTAGACATGCTCAGAGGTTGTATGAAAGTCACATGACTGCGTATCAACTATGGATCCGATCTAGGACCATATATTAAAGTGACTCAGATTCGATCTGCAAATCATGAGTTTTGTGCATTCACTCACTCACTCACCGTCTATACAACTTCATCCTGTATACAGGGTTGTGGGGAGCCTGGAGCCTATTCCAGGCAAACGTAGGGCACGAGGCAGGGTACACCCTGGGGCAATTTGGGAACACCAATTAACCTAATCTGTATGTCTTTGGATTGTGGGAGGAAACCAGAGAACCCGGAGGAAACCCACCAAGCACAGAGAGAACATGTAAACTCCATGTACACAGACCCGAGGCGGGAATTGAACCCTAAACCTAGAGGTGCAAGGCAAAAGTGCTAACCACTAAGCCACTGCGCCGCCTTTGTGCATTTAGACAGTCCTAAAAAAAATCAGACAGTCTCGTGTTAGGGTAGCAAAATCTGAATTTAGGCTGGTAATATGAATGCAGCCTATGATACAATGCTGTTTTGTTTATACTTTTGCATAATATTAAATTTTATAGTATTATGGACCGGTATACTGTATGACATTCTTTATGCTTGAAATGCTTTGGTAGTGAGTATCACATCTAAAGATATGAACTAGCCTATAAAGCTGAATGAGTCTTTCAGTCTCGATGTACAGATCCAATAATGGTACATGTAATCAAATGCTGGATTATCATCACATCAGATTCTATACATTATTCAATTGTAGGACCCTGGCTGACTATTCAGGGCAGGAGGTAGCTCACTGGTTAAGGCGTTGAATTACTGATTGGAAGGTCCCAGGTTTAAACCCCACCACCAAGCTGCCACTGTTGTGCCCTTAACCCTTAACTGCTCAGCTGTATAATAAGATGAAAATGTAAGTCGCTCTGGATCAGGGTGTCTGCCAAATGTCTTAAATTCATATGGCAAATGGTAAATAGCCACCTGGTCATCTCACATGTGTGGTTCTTCCTCAAATAGTCTACATGATAAAATGTCTTTCTACACTATTGCATTATAGTTTCCCTTTGCTGAGGCCCAGATTTGTTCCAACATGACAGTGGGTACAAATTGAGCTCTGAAAAGAGAATCCTGTGTTAGTCTTGGACTGGAAGGATTTGAGTGTCCTAATGCATGGAGCCGTGGTCGAACATTCAATCCTTCGGGAGCCTCCTAGACATCCCAGCTCTTGTAACGGAATGAACACAAATCCCCAAAGCCACACTTTAAAAATATACTGCTAAGCCTTCCCAGAAGAGTGAAGCTTATAATAACAGCAAACACAAAGGGGGATAAATCCTGAATGAGATGTTCAACATGCACATCTGTGTTTGGGCCACACAGTGTAGCACCAGGTCCAGATTGCATTTTTGTTTTTACAGTGGTGAAAATCACAACTACAATCATTAGTTTTATGTTTTAATAGAGATGTTGTATATAAGCTTGTTTGACTGAATTGAACAGGTTTGGTCCAGACCTGCGCGGCATGTTAGCAAAAGTGGTTAGCACTGTCGCCTTGCACCTCTGGGGTCTGGGTTCGATTCCCGGCCAGGTCTGTTTCCTGTCTCTGTGTGCATGCAGTTTGCATGTTTTCTTCGTGCTTGGTGTTTTTTTTCGGTTTCCTTCCACAGATTGGCTAATTGGTGTCAATGAGTATGTGTGTGTGCCCTGTAATGGATTGACACCCTGTCCATGATGTACCCCGCCTTGTGCATAAGTCTCCTGGGATAGTCTCTAGTCCTCCCGTGACCCCAGGATAAAGCGGTATAGACGACGATGAGTGAGTGAGTGATCCACATCTCAGTTACAAGTAGAGCCCTGTATATAATGTCTAATAAAATATTGAAGTGGCTTTTTTTGTGGATGCAATGAGTTTAACAACCTCTTATTAAGAAAGGGTGGCACGGTGGTGTAGTGGTTAGTGGGTCGCCTTGCACCTCCAGGGTCCGGGTTTGATTCCTGCCTTCCTGTGCTTATTAGGTTTACTTCCACAGGGTAAAGACATGCAGATGAAGCTGATTAATGTTCCTGAATTGCCGTAATGTGTGAATCTGTGTAGAATGTTGACTGGCAGTCATTCCACGGTTGGTAAAATAACTACTTAATAAATACAATAGTCACCGTTGGACTACAGAGGTTCCTAAATGGAAAAGATTGGTGCATGCTTATGGTCTACCAGAAACCTGTCATATTAGTCAGGTAGTGGCAGCCTTGCTTGTTTTTGGCTTCCAAAAACAAATACCAAGACTATAGTATCTTGTGCTTTGTACGGTTTTCTTTTAGGAGGCTTCTCGGGAGACGATGAGAGTTACCAGTCTCAGCGGTATGCTCGTTTAGTGCCGGCCACCCTGCTGTATCGACGTGTGAACTCCCGGAACCTGGAGCAACCACTGAAATATACCAGCCATGCACGGTTCCACGGCCTCACAGCCAAGCGGACGCCCTCCGCCCTACTGGCCGCGTCGCGTTTCCGGCAGGTGCCGCAGGATCACTCGGAACTTAGGCTCCTGGCCAAGACGGACGACGAGGTGCACATGGAGAACACACCCGTATCTGCACGTCATATCGTCACCATGGTGAGTGCCTTCTGCGGCCGCGGGGGGTGGGTAAAGGACCAGAAAGGAAACCAAAGCTGATGAGTGAGTCGTTCATACTTGAGAGCGAGATTCAAAGTTTTAGAAAAAAAAAAATTTTAAAAAGAAGAAAAATCTTGTACTGTATATCAGGATTATCGTGTTGTAGCTTATCTTTCTCTTATTGCCAGCATGGACATATCCAGCACCTCTGTATCTGTATCTGTGTGATCATGTGGATTCATGACGCTAGATTGCATATCCTAAAGCGCTGATCAGTTTGAAAGATATTAGACTGACTTCTGAGTCATGGGGTGTATTTAGAGACTGCGTGGGTGGCTCTAGGTTTCATGGTAACATGGTGTTGTTTTTCTTTTTCTGCCAGAACTTTCATTAAAAATAAACGAAAAATAAATACATTCTGTTACCAACTAGCTGCTTTGTAAGATGTGGACCACCGACCCAGATGCATCATATCTTAACTTGCATCAGTGATACAAATACCCTCATAAATATTTCAGTTCTTTTGCTAATATTTCCTGTTTAAAGTCAGACGTCCCCCCCCCCCCGCACCACCACCAACCCCCTTCCCCTAGTGTGTCTTGTCGAGAAAAGCTTTTTGCATTGAATACATGTTAAATATACACCATGGGTTTTATTTTAGATGGGTCATCAAAGATCAGACTGTAAAATCAGCTGTTTTTAATTGCTAATATGGTTAGATTTACATCTTAAACACGGAGCATTAACGTGTAGAGCAGGCTCAGGATCATTTAATGGAAATGAAATTAATTATTCATTCTTTTGAAGCGAGTGTTTTTGCTTTGTGTGTGAATGTGTGTGAGTGTGCTTGTTTTTGTGCACATATGCTGCCTGGTGTGTAGGCGTGTTTATATGTGTGTGTGTGTGTGTGTGTGTGTGTGTGTTTAAGTAGAGGACCTCTCCGTCTCACAATCTCTTTATCAGAGCAGGAAATGAAGGCAGGATTATTGCACATCACCGGGCAGCGAAGTGTTGCATGTTGTTCCATGCCGAGTTCTGGTCTTTAATAGGTTGTAAGATCATAGAAGGCTGAATAAATGTTCAAGGCAGAATAAGCCAGAATGCTAGAGATTTTTTTCAAAATCTGCAAGCGTGCATAGGTCTGGATTTTGATGCCAAGGCACATCTTACCCACACTAACCCTCCTTGTTCAATAATTCAGAGCTGTAATATTGGTTGACACTTTGGGTCGATTTTGTATTGATGCAAAAAAAAAAAAAAAAAGGAAGCAGGTGCTGGAGAAATAGTCTTTTTGGAAGCTGAGATGCTCAATTATACCGAAGTGATCCCTGCTATCAATACACAAGGGGTGGATTATACACACATTATATATATATTCATTACACACACATAATAATTTATGATTTCCAGGCGTATCATGCTGTTTTGTCGTGTTATGTTATCTGGTCCTACTTCGGATTTTTGAAGAGGACGACATTAAGCTGCCAATTTAATGCAGTGCAATTTTAAAGTGTGCCAACTCAAGTAACATGCAATATTTAAACATTTTTAAATCTCATGCATCTTTACATAATCGTGCATTTACTCTACTACCGTTTCATACTAGTATTCCCCTAAAGCTATTAAATATACTTTTTATTTTCAGTTTAAATGCCTACATGCAATATTAAACAGTAAATGTTTGATCTGGCAATTATTCCATTCAGGCCTGTGGGGAGCGCACTGCCGTGCAGTTAGTAATTAGTCCTCCTGAAATTGAAAAGAGCTTCTTAATGTTCTTAATTTTTAATAATCCGAAATCCAAACATCGTCTCTGATCTCTTCATGCAAAGCATATTTTAGAAAAATCGAAACGCAGACGGCTCTCGTGTGTTCTGAGCATGCTTTATCATAAAATGTTGAAACTGTATAAGGGAGGTTTTACTATGAAAAATGTTTGAAACAAAGCGATATGTACTTATCTATAGAAATAAAAGAAAGGTTTTGTCTGTACGTTGGTCGGAAAATGCTCTTTCAATGATATTTTCATGTTTCATGCATCAGAGGACCTGAAAGCGAATTTCTCAGAAAAAGTTTTGTATGTCTGTTCAGCCAGATTTTGTTCCGCATCACGCTAAACTGGCTGGACAAAATTTTATAAAACTTAGTCTCACCACTCCTTAGGTAATTTAAGGTTAAACCTGCATCATAAACGAAATCATAATGTTGAGTAAAAGTGAAGTTATGAGCAGTTATACTGCCTATATGCCAGATTACAAATCGCAATTTTTAAAAGCTACTGCTCATGCTGTAAACTGTGGGCGCGTCTTAAATCTAACCGCTGGACAGAATTTAATAAAACTTTGGCACTGGTTAATATTTTCACGACTGAAATGTACATGAATTTTAAAATGCTGGAGTTTTAAGACGAAACATAATCTCTGTCTGATCTACTTTTTCTCATCTGTGATTCTCTCTCCGATTACCGAGCAGGCATCTACGTGGGCTTTAACCTAATAGTATCACTGATTATTTTAACGCTGATCAGCTTAGTTATAGCTTTAAATTTATAAGTATTTCTATAAATTAATTTAAAGTAAATTTTAATTAAATTCTTTTCCCGTCAATGACCATTAATTACACTAGTTACTTATATGTTAAAAAGTTCTCAAACAGTGAAAGTGACCTTTTGATCAGGGCTTGGTTACTTTAATCAGCATAATAAATCCTATTTATGCCTGAATCAATACACACACGCCTCGAGAGACTTGTGCAAATAGACACTATTCGCATTTACATTTGTACAGAAACCCTGATAAGTAAACTTTACTCGAAGCGTTGGAGGAAATACATTGTTTAACTTGTCAAATTAGTCTAATTGTAAATTTATATTGTGTTATTCTAAATATGGGGAAAGGTGAATATGGAGAACCATGGAGGTATTGTACAGTCCTGTAAATCTCGTAAGTTTCATGTCTAGATTTCTTATTTGTTAAAATAGCCTTAGCTAACTGACTGATTCTTTTGTGTGGCAATGCATGTATCGCAGAATAGATTTTTACAGGTATTCCCCGACTTATGAACAAGTTCGGTCGTAAGTCTGATTTGTTCTTAAGTCTGACAAAGTGAGTCTGATACAACTATACAATGTAAAGCGTACCAATCCACTTGACTAAATCTCTGTTCCTGTAATTTTTAATTCATATTCAATTGCATTCGACTTTAAGGAAGCTTTCAGATCTGTGTTGACTTTTTAGGAAAAAAAATCAAGTAAAATATAGGAGCTTTAAATGCATAGTCGTTGGTATGTGGTGCTTGCATTTTGGGACAGGAAGCCCTAAACAGGAAATGATCTTGTTTTGCTCTAAATTTTTTTGTCTGAGGTAATATAAAGGGCGAATGTTGGTGTAACGCTGAACCAAATGGTGCGTGGCAATAAACAGGTGTATAAAGATCACATGCTAGGAAAATATTAAAGACAGACAAGCCAAAAAGGAATGTTCACGGTCTGTTAGGAACCTACTGACAGGTTCAAATAGACAGAACGGACGTGTGAAATAATACATGACAAGCCTGCAGGTCACAGTTAGAGCTGTTAGGTAGTTTAACTACTTGAAAGTTCATGTAAATAAGGAAACTATAGTCAAACTGTGGTCAAAGCATTTACAGATTGCTTGCCAAAATATATATCACTCATCGTCTATACTGTTTATCCTGTGCACAGGGTGTTGGGGAGCCTGGACCCTATCTAAGGATACGTAGGGTATGAGGTGGGTTGCACCCTGGACGGGGTGCCAATCTATCGCAGGGCACAAACTACAGGCAATTTGGAAAACCCAATTAGCCTAATCTGCGTGTCTTTAAACTGTCGGAGGATACCGGAGTACCCAAAAGGGAAACCCACCAAGCATGGGGAGAACATGCAAACTCCATGCACACAGACCCCAAGGCAGGAATCAAACCCGGACCCTGGAGGCGCAAGGCGACAGTTCTAACCAGACAAGAGTTGCAACGTTATTTCATCAACATTACCTTGTGATTCGATTTCTATTCCAAAAGGAGTGGCTTTTAAGGAATTTATTATGGGAATAATGTTTCGATTTTATCACATATAATGTAAAGAGTTTCAACAGAGGAACAAAAATTGCCCCGGGGCAGTAATGGTTGTGAGAACATCCAGGTCAGTGATTATTACAGAGAAAGCTGAAAGATCAATAAGTGGGCAGAGGTCTTCCAGAAAGGAGTACGGCGAGGTTTGTTTCCGCCGCGCACCGAGTTAAACCTGATCCTATAATCCGATTGGCCAAGGAGTCTATGATATTGTATGACCTCAGGATCTCCAGTCACATTCGTGTTTGGGGTTGTGTATGGGGTAGGGGGGGATGGTAGGATTGAGAGATCGTGTGTGGTTTCCAGTCGTCCCATAATGCATTTTAACTATCAATACACCAAAATATCTCATGTTGTTTAAAGACATGTAATGATATTATAATGATTTTTTTTCTATATTGTTACATTGTTACATTGAATTGTTTGATTCGCAAGATCTGGCACAAGAACCTTTTATGCCAGGATGCCCTTCCTGTGACAACCCTCCCATTTTCAGTGGGGTGTGGGGTTAAGGGTCTTGCCTAAGGACCCAACGGGTAGTGACCCGGCGGTGACAGCTTGAAACCTAGACCCTCCTGGCAGCAGCTCAGAACCTTAACCGCCTCAGCCACTGGGCAATATCGCCATCTCCTGGACTGGAGTATGGAGCGTAAGATTGGCAAGGACAAACGATTGCTCTGTGGAAGACTCGTAATAACGAACAACACAAGCTACGCAACATTTCAATGTTTACTAAATACTTTTAGTAAATTGTAACACTTCAAAACCTGTAGGAAAAATAGCTGCTCGTGACAGGTTTCGCATAAAAAAGCTCAATGCTCTACTTATGTTTCATAGCTCTAGTTGCTAGGGTACAGAGAAGTAGCACACTTCTAAAATATATTATATGGTGCGTTCAAGTCAAACCGGGACTCGTGATGGAATTACTGGAGAAGAAGGTGTAAAATCAACTGACATTTAACAGAACTAAAAAAACTTTCTACCTTGATGGTATCCAAGCACTAGTGAAACGCTGGGATAAGTGCATTAGTGTAGCAGGGGATTATATAGAAAAATAAAGGACGTTTTAAATCCTATAACTGTGTTTTCTTATTCTGCACAATTAAAAGTCCTGATTTGCAAATAAATTCAGGTTAATGGCAAAAAAACATACAGTTCTTTCTATAATCCGTGATAAAACGCTACTCCTTTTTTAATGCATTAATAGGAGCGTTAGATATGGGTAGCAATCCTACCAATTGCATAACGACCAAAATCTTCTTTTCCATGAACATTTCAGTCAAGACAATTTTACTGAAGCGTGCTTCAAAACAGAAACATAATTCCCTTATTTCTCACATTGATTTTTAACCGAATGAAACCTCTCCAAAGAGCAGCCTAATTACAGGCGTGGGTTGCTGCTCTAGCTTTTTTCTGCTGCACACCTTTTCCATTAAACTGTGCAGGTTTATACCTGCTCCTCTCTCTCTCCTCTTTCTCTCTCGCTCTCTCTCGCTCTCTGTTTTCTGTTAAAATCATAAAATTTTACTTTCACTTATCAATGTTCAGTTCTATATCTCAGTGAAAGGAACTAATATACTACTCAATGACAACTCTGAAAGCTTTGTAGAGCATTAACATCAGGAAGCAGAGAATGGACCTGGTTGTACTGTAGCTCAATGTTTTATTTATAAGACTGGCAGATAAATCCAACATGTAAATCAAAAACTTGGTCAGAAACAGGTAAAAGGTCAGGCGATCTGGAAAAACCCAGAATCTCGGCATTCACGGTATGAGAACCAGAAAAGCATGCACAGAAAACAAAGACTCAGTAAATAAACACAGGACCAGATAAATATGTGTAATAGAACTGAGGTGTGTGTGAGCATTATTAGGGGTGCATTTAGAAAGGGAAAGAAAATTGACAGATAGATGTCAGACACACTATTTGCTATCTGAGATACCAAAAAAAAAAAATCTGGTTAACATTTTTTAAAAGTGAAAACAGGATATTGAATAACACTATGCCACACTTTTATTTAATAGGCATCCTACTGACACACTCACATATACAAAAACTTTTAAATATTGCCTATTAACCACACACACTCCTATACTCACCACACAGTGCCGTGAAAAAGTATTTGCCCCTGTTTTTTGCTATTCTGCGCAATCAAAAGTCCCGGTTTGACTTGAACACCCAGTGTATGCAAATTATTATAGGTTAATGGCAAGACATACAATTAATGGTTAATGGCCAAAAACGTACAATTCTTTCTATAATTGGTGATAAAACTACACTTTTTTAACGCATTAATGGGAGCACTAGGTATCAGATTATCCTGATTTAAACTTAAATTTACACTGAAATGAATGAGCTCATCAGACAAGATCATTTAAATATCATTTAAATATCATTTACATTTATTAAAAGGGGGAAAAAAGAAGTTCAAACCTACGTGGACCTATATGAAAAAGTCTTGCCCACCCCCTCAACAACCATTTGCGATAACTGGCAATGAGTCTTTTATGAAATTCATGAAATACTTTTCACAGCTCTGTAAGTGATGTAACATATCACCAAGGCTAACATCAACACAGATATTACTTTAATCCTAATAGCCTAAAATTATGACTGCAATCCATTTCAATTTTTGCCATACTGAGAAAACTTTCTACCATGATGGTATCCAAGCACCAGTGAAACACTGGGATGAGTGCATAAGTGTAGCAGGGGATTATATAGAGAAATAAAGGGAGTTTTCAAAAGCATAAAAAGTCCTGGTTTGACTTGAACGCCCCTCGTACCATGGTGAACTTTACAGAAGAGTTAGAAGTTAGAAGTGTTGAATGGCTTCCCAATACACGTCGGTCTTAAAGCTCTGATGTTTATTCTAACCTCATCACAGTGTCAGGGTTTTTCTACTTAATGCTCCTAGTGTGCTGTTTGGCCAAAAGTTGTGTCTGGACACCATGTGTTTATGTTGATCACATTCAAGGTTTTGTCTTTCCTTCCTGTTTTAAGCTGTTAAGACCCGTACAGTATGTCTTCATAATGGGACATGACACTCTCTTCCATCTACATTCTCCATATATGCTTGTATGATCCTCCTTTGAGGATTGTATATAGTCCTCGGCATGCAACTTTAAACAGTTCTTAAGGCGAACTTTCGCATTGTAAAATTCATTTTCCCATAGGAAATAATGTAAATGCAGATAATCTGTTCTCTCCAGCATGCTTTGTAAAACCTAACAGCTTTTTTAATTATAGTACTGTGGCACAAGTCTTGGGCAAAAATATGGCATAAGCAAAAGATGCTTTTGAAAACATTTCTGCATAAAAGAGACTTCTATAAAGAGCAATAAAGAGTAATAAAATAAACAGTCAATAATTGAAGTAAATTGGAGTTTTATAGACAGATTTGTGCAGTTTTATAAGTAAAACAGCTGTTAGGTTTTACTGAGCTTGCTGGAGAATATGAGTTCTTTATCACACTCGCTTCTTTCTATTTTTATACAAATCCCAGGAGCGTATATTACGTTTTTTTGTTTCCATCTGAAAAACTGTTCTGTGTTGTACATTTTTTTTTCTCTACAGCCATGCATATATATATATATATATATATATATATAAATTTTTAAGTTATATATGGAAATATGCAGGCATGATAAACATATATAACAAAATTGGTACAGCATATATAAAATGGTGCCTAAGACTTTTGTACAGTACTGTGTGTAGAGATGTTTTTCTATGTGGCCAAAAATGGCCATTTTTCAGCGTTATACTGTCTTACTTCAAACAATAATAATTTAAAATGCAAATTATTCATGTTTCTTTCTGAGTATTGATACTAAATTTGTGTGTAAGTTTCTAGAAGCATATAACCTGTAAAAAATTATTGCTTAAATAGTTTTTTGGTGAAAGCTTAAAAAGCTGAAAAATCTGTAGTGTTCGTAACCAGGTCAAATTCATGTTGCAATGTCTTAACAATTTTTTTAATAGTTTTAGAATGAAACACTTTTTCACATTTATGTCTTTTCATGTGAAATCTAAACTCAAGTTTCGACTGAATGACAATTAAGATCATTGTAAGGTTGGAATTCAAAAAAGTTACGGCCACTACATAAACGCCATGCAATTGTATTTAGCAAATGTGTTTCTTTTTTTTAAAATATAAATGTGTATGTATATTTACAAAAAAATGAAGCATGGATTGAGAGATAAAAAGCATTAAGTATTATGAAAATGATCATACACCTAGGAGACAATTTTAAAGCACCATGTTTTGGCTGAATATTACCGCTATTACAGAAAAGAAAAAAAAAAAAGAATGAAATAGACACTAAACCTCACTTAACATTTATGATTCCTCTTGGCACCGGCTGCTTTAAAAACCAAACTGAAAGCGGCTCCGTTTTCTCCTTGCTACCATGCATGCTAACATTTTTGGGACCTATGGTGCTATCTACACTAAATCTTACATAAAGTGCAAAAACCCCACAAAAAATATCTGAACATGCCGATAATGCTTTGTATGTTGAGGTATATTACTTGCAAAATTTCAGTTCTTAGGGTGAAAATTCACGAGTCGGAGTGTTTGTATGACGCGGTACCACTGTAATTCTTTTGCCAAACTTCTTTTTGTTTAAAGGCACTGATTAAGTCTGATACGTGAGGAGAAATCGCACAGACATTGTACACAGCAGTAAAGTCTGGGTCTTAGGAGGATAATAACCTCCACGTTTCTACATTATAAGATCCTTTAGTTTATAAAGTGTGTATGAAGAGCTTTCACGTCACTTAAAGCTGTCAGTTTATTTTGCTGTAAACATTAATGCTATACAGTATATACAGTACATATGACCTATAGGATCTGTTATGTTACTGCTGCCATGTAAGAGACGTAGTGTGTAGTTAAAATCACGATTCTAAAAGTTACTATCAGAAGCGCGGAGAGCAGAAGCCTTAGTTGGCCCCTGTCTAATCAGCTTCTCCGTGTGATCCATGTGATCCTGTGTTATACTCATTCCAGCCCTCCCATCCTCACGTGTACCAGTTTGCCTGAGGGCATTATTCACCCGCATGACTAACGTAAAGTACGTGTTCGCATGCGCTCAATGTTCTAACCTGCTCAAAGAGACTAAAATGTACAAATATGATATTACTTGGCTTAAATAATACATAAGCTCACTTATTCATTTGAACATAGCTTTGGTCAAATCTAACCTCTTTTAAGGGTTATTGGTTGTCACTTTGGAGGAAACCCTAAAGATGAAGCACTACCAGGTCAAAAGTTTGGACACCCCTTCTAATTCCAGTTTCTTTCCTGATTTTAATTTTTTCTATATTGTAAAACTGTACTGAAGGGGATCCAAAATATTCAATAATCTCCTTTGAACAGTTGATATTGAGATGTATCTGCTACTCAGCTCATACTCATAGTCTGAGGTGCTGGTTGTTAATTGGTGATTTCTGAGGCTGGTGACTCTAAATGAACTTCCCCTCTTCCAGATCAGCTGATCTTCATGTCTTAAAATAAGACCTGACTATTGTTGTTGTTGTTGTTACATTATTAACTAATGCCATATGTCTTATTTCTTAGTTTTAAAATCACCAGTATTGGAGATTGAATTAGAAGGTATGTTAAAACCTTTCAATTGTAAGCCAAATCCCAATTCTATTTTCTACCCCTTCCCCTACCCCTTGCCCCTACCCCTACCCCTCGCCCCTACCCCTTGTCCCTTAAAACGGAGTGGAAAGGGGAAGGGTTAAAATATTTCCCCTAAGAAATGGGACACCACTACAACACTGTTATACGTCATCATACGTATCCGTTAATTTACATGTACACATATGGCCATAAGCAAAACAAACTGACATAGCATGCAGTAAAGTGTATATGACATAAATTGTTTTTTTTTATTTTTATATCGTGCAATCGGTGCTATCCGCTGGCAAACTTTAGCGATTTTTTTGCAAACGTTTCCTTACAGAACATCACCATAAACACAAACACAAGACTAAAGGTAATATACATATAATGAAAACTTGTCATAAAAATCCTTATTAATGGCAAAAATTACTTACATTTATGGGTCTGCTTGCTCGAGTGAGCAGCCATGTTGAAAATTTTGCTTAGCCCTTCGTTTGAAGTGAGGTCCCGAAAAATCTTCATTTGGAGGGCTATCTGGCCCTTCCCCATACCCCTACCCCTCCCACCAAAAGAGAAATGAGACACCCCTACCTCTTCACGTGAACGCGCCAAACGGAGGGGTAGGGCTAAGTGTAGGGGTAAGGGGGAGAATTGGGATTGGGCTGTACTGTTTGTAGAATGGGTTACAAGTTTGATTGTCTCAAGAAATTGAAGGAACCCACAAAGAACTGCTCCAGTGTGTAGGTGTGACCATGACATGCTTTGTGTGCTAATATCTAGACACGTTGTTGGCATCACCATCATCTCCACAATGGGGTTAAGCACAATCAAGAACTGTGCAACAAAGGCTGCTGTTTAGTTGGCTAGGGGTGACGATTAAACATTCAGTGCTCTTAGGCTAGCTAGAAATGGCCAATCTCTCTCTCTCTCTCTCTCTCTCTCTCTTTGGCTGTTTGCATCAAATTGGATTTTCCCTAATGTCACTGGAGCTCAGAGCAGTGCACCAGCCACCCTGTTGTTGTCATCCAATTAGATTCGATTTTCCCAACCTGAAATGCTCTTAAGAGCTAATTGAGGTCTTTGCGGTGTAGCCTGGTCCATAACATGGCTCTCAGTCACGGCCGCTAATTATACAGCTCCATAGTGTCGCAGCCTTTTTATCAATACCCGACTCCACAATTAGATAATCGTGGGTCAGGTTCTGATAAACTGATCTGCCCTTATCAAGAAGCTACTGTTCTTTTCCATACTGACCTCTGCTCCAGTTAAGCATCTGATAATTGCCCCATAATACTGTAGATAGTCATATGCAATTCAGTTCTATTCTGTCTAGTCCTCAGATTCTTGTTCTTGCCTGACAGGAGTGGACCCCAATCCGTTCTTCTGCTCTTGTTTTGGCGCGATTTTCCGCTCAGCACGGTTGCAAAGAGTGTTTATTTGTGTCACCAGCGTTGATCCGGTCAGCTCGTTCTCCTCAGTTCTCCCGCATCAACATGTAGAAACCTCTTTACAGTATGGCAGCTCAGTTTTCCACACCATTTTGTGTAAACACTCACAACACTCTCAGGGGATCAGGAGTTTATTGAATGCTCAGAAAAGCCTGGCACCCTGGCACTAAGATCGCCCTACAGAATCGCAAAGAGAGCCTGGTGTTTCACCAGTCATGTGTTTTGCACAGTGTATCGCTCAGGCAGCATGGTTGATTGTGGAAAGCAGCCAAATCAGATATGGTTATGGTTTTCGTACACTTCCCCTTTCTAACTGGTCTAAAACCCTACATTGATCAGAAGAGCATGGTACTAAAACTTGTAGGTTACCCTTATTGTCCATCGTGAGGTTTTATTCATTGATTCGTTTTTACCAGTGACACTTTACAGGATTAAATTGACTTTTTTTCTGTATTATTTAATACATAATGTTGAGAGTTAAATCTACTGTAATTGATTCGTAAACAGAATGTAACGTTGAGATTTGGAGTTATGGTGCTTTTTATATCTCTCTTTTCTATCTGTGTATTAGTGATGGTTTCCCCAGCCCACACGCCTTCTGATAACGATCAGCCAAACTATATCTTTAAAACGAATAGCAAATAATTTAGAAGTAAGCGTGAAATCACTGTATACAGCACATTATATACAGTATGTATGTTATTTTAAACATGTATAGTATGTAGTAACATTTATAGTATTTAATAAAAAAGGAACATGTGCCTAAGAACCATTTGGAGTTTAAGTGGAAAGCATCTAAGGCAGTTGCCATGAACATCTCAGCCTCTACAGGGCTCATTCAGTATGTTAAATGAGACCAGTTCCATGTTCGGCGAAAACCACACAGCATTTCAACAGCAACACCTCAAACACCTCATCGTCTTTGTTTCCAGGAAAATAGTTGCAGTTACATCAAAGAAGTTGAAGAACGTTACAGATGTTAGCTGAGGGTAACATATGATACGTGATAAGATTCGATTACTTGTCACATGTACCTTTCAGCACAGTGAACTTGTCTTTGTGCATATTCCAGTTAGTTGCGTTTTGCTAGTACTGTTATTGCAAGGCCAAAAGTATGTGGACACCAAATTTTGAAGCATATATTTATAAATAATGTCTTTGTGTGTTGAAGCATTACTTTCCCAGTTGGCCTAACCTGTTCTGGTGGCACAATACTATACACAAAACGAGCTCCATAAAGAACTGGTGTGTTAAGGCTGTAGTAAATGAACTGGAACTGGAGCCTTCATGACATCCCAACATCAGTACCTGGTCTCACTAATGCTCTTGTAGCCACTGGAACACCCTACAAAGCCTTCCTATAAAGTGGAGTAAACACAGGATGCTATATCTGGAATAGGTTTTTCAACAAGAACATCTGGTCGTGATGGTTGGATGAGTTCTATAAAGAATTGCTAAGCTGTTATGGTTTAAATAATACGATTGCAACACCTGGGCTGTTATGCTGCTCTTCTGGTAGTGTTATATTGTTAGTTTGTACGGATCTCTTGACAAGGCTCAAAGCCATGTCAGAAAGAAAATCTCTAACATTGTACACATTATAGAAAATGTACGCGCTAGGATTTTCACCTTTAGCTTGGATTCGAGCAGACAAGGCGGCCTCCATTCACAACGCATTATGTTATCCAGAGTGATGGGTGCATCAGCATGAGAAGAAATTCGCATGAAGTGATGCACCTATTACTCTGTCATAGGGTCATTCTAGACTCATCAGACCACATAACCTTTTCCCATTGCACCAAAGTCCCATCTTTATGCTACCTAGCAAATGGAAGCTTCTGACGTGTCCCATTAGCAAGTGGTTTTCTTATGGACACACATCTGTTAAGTTCCAATCCTGTAAGTTCTCATCACTTGTGTGTGTACGGAAATGCTCTTCTGTCACCATTAAAATAGCTCTGGTTTTTCCTGTTGATTTTTCTTGCCATGCCACAAGTTGACCGAAGTTCAGCGCCATTCTTCCAAGCGATCTCAACCCAGTTCCGGTCATTTCAGATCTAATTAGTTGTTTTGTCTAATCTTCAATTACTCATAACACTTTAGAGCTTTAAAGCTCGAATCAACAGAAGTGGAGCACATTAGTTTGTCCGTGGAGCTGAATGAAATTGAGGTGACATCGGGAATGATTTGATCTCTAGTGTCTTCATAGGTTTCGTTGTTTTCCACATTCGATCCTTGTTTTTCCATCAAAACAAACTCATTACGGCTTGTGTGGATTGGATTAATCACGATCTATCACGCTCTATTCAAAGTGTATTTTTTTTTTGTTCAATTAAATAAACACTGCATGTATTTTTAGAGATGTTTTGTTCTGTGATCAGCGACCGATACCCCTTGAAAGACGATACGGCCGATCGTGATCGGTGTGTGTGTGTGTGTGTGTGTGTTTAAAGTCTATAAGTTGGGTTTCGTAACAAAAACACGGTGGCGATTAATGGAGTCATCACGTCCTCCTACGCACATTACACAAACAAACACATTAACAACAAAAAAAATCACTTTCATTCACAATGAAGTTTAATGTTGGTGCTTAGTGTGAACCCTCTCACTTGTAGCAGGTAGCAGTTGCCTGGATACGGGTTTTGTTATCTAGACTGTGCTTTTGACAGTCTCTCTCTCTTTCTCTCTCTCTCTCTTTAATTTCTCCCATAAACATATTAAACCCCTTCAACTCTTCATACTGCTCAGTTTGTAGATTTACTGGCAGTGATTACATTGCAGGATCAAGTTGTTCCCTTAATTCATCATGAAGAAACCGTAGAAGTACGAACCTCTTTGGTCGTGTAAAGGAAACAGATTAGTGTGATCGGTTGCACTGGGATGCTGTGAATCACTGGCATTGTGATTCATTGTGGGGTGAAATCATCCTGGTGCCATTTTATATCACTTAGTTGAAGACCAGCCTTTTGTCTAACTGTCAGTGAAGAGAAATCGCAAATAGAGATGCGTTTTGGTGAATTTGGTGAAGTTTCGAGCACACACTTTCATCATGTACCGAGTATTAGCAAGCTCGAAAGACAAAGCATTTGTTGTTTTTATGTAAAGCGTTTTTTTGTTGCATATTGTGCGAATTTGTGTGTATATGAGCACACCCGTGTGTGTGTGTTCGTGCTGTCATTACCGGCGCCACTTTCATTTCAGTAATGTTTCCCCGATGCTCTCTTTTGTGTAGGTGAGTCATTGTGCTAAATCAGTCTCGGTGGGACTCAGGTTCAAGCAGAAGAGCTCGGTTAGCCCACCCGCCTCCTCCCCTACCTCCACTCCACGCTATTACCGTAATTGCTCCACATTTTCAGCCGCTGTTGTGCACAGAGCCGCACACAGCGGGAGAGAGAGCCAGAGAATGCTCGCCCAGCTGCGAACGTTTGCAGAAAATGGGCTTCGGGGTTGTAGCGGGTTGGTTCTGAATGGGTTTCTAGCCGGAGTGCCGTAATGATAAAGGATGGAGGTTCGGCTTGTCTCTCCATCTCTTGGCAGATCTCTCAGGTGAGAGTTCGGTGAGTGCCGTGTCTTTTTCAGTTCTTCAGGTTCTCCAGTTTTGGGGTTTCGGTTCCTATCTGATTATATGTTATACAGTAGATGATGATGATGATGATAATGATGGGCATTCTCAGAGCTCTGGAATTTAAAAGATCATATCCAGGGCTTAATTATTTCTTTCTGAGAGTCAGAAGTTATCTTGATTGGATGTTCTGTTTTAGTTGATTCTAAGATTTGCATTTACATTAAAAAATTTTGATGAGTCTGTGTGTGTGTGTGTGTGTGTGTGTGTGTGTGCTGGGATGGGACGGGGGCACATATTTATTGGATTAATTGTTATTGCAATGTCCCCACGTTTCCAGGGATATCTGACCATTTTCACTTTTAATTATTATTATTTTTTTTGCTATTATTTTATTCTATTAGAAAAGCAAGTGCATTTCGATATGGTTACTGATGGTTAGCGTTTGGTTTGGATGTCGGTAGGCTGCATGAATCACAATGATATGGTCTGTGTGTGTATGTGTGTGTGTGTGTGTGTGTGTGTGTGTGCATGTCTGTTTTATGTTTGCAACACAAGTGAACAGTCCAAATGTCAGCCAAATGTAATTTCCTGTTATTCTCTTTCTCACACACACATACACACACACACACACACACACACACTAGCGCACTACTTTTTGATTTGTCTGTCCTGCAGGACACTTGGCTCTATTTTATATTATATTTTATTTTATTTATTTATTTTTAGTTAATTATTAATCCTCATTGTTCCTACAATACAGTTTATAACACTGATATTAACCGGTGCTTATATACACTGTTTATATATATTGTGATTAACCGAATCTTAAATTCCAAATTTCTGACCATATACTCGAAAAAATGGATCAATGGAGAACATTTAGAAGGCTGGTATGCAGAACTGACCGTTCAGTTACACAATAACTTTAATAAAAAAAAAAAAGAATTGTTCAGTGTTAGTACTCAAGATCAGTCTAGAATACATAAATGTGTCACTTGGGACAAATTCCTACTTTAATATTTAATTAGACAATTTCAGATTTATTATTTACATGCAGATGGATAGGAAGATATGGCTTTTTTATTCTAATAAGATGATGCTTATTAGAATAACCCTTGTGATATGTGTAGTGCCAATTTGTTTGTGTAAAATTCATATGTATTTATTCATGGGGAGGGGGGGCGTTCAAGTCAAACCTAGACTCATGAGTGAAGGCATAAAAAAAAAAAAAAACGATTGAGATTTACAGAAGACTTTAGGCACAGTACAGTAGTAAGACTTCTAACTGAAGTAAAACATTTAAACAATGCAAACGTTTTAAAGAAGGCTTTACATCCGTGAGTGACGATCCCGGCCGAGTTGGTTCGGAGCCCACTGCAGTCGTTTCCGTTAACATTGAGCATGTGGAAGTCTTGATCCTTTTAAAATCGATGTATGACTTGTCACCAGCTTGCAGGAAGAAACACATCTGTCTGTGGGAAGTGTGCACACAATCATTCACCAACACCACTTGTACATTACAGGAACTTGGTTGAGAGGTACAGTATTGGCACATCAGGGAGTCCGATCAAGGCTCTGGTGTACTGAGAAAACTTTCTAATCTTGATGGTATCTAAGCTCTTATAAAACTCTGGTATAAGTGCATTTGTGTAGCAGAGGATTATATAGAGAAATAAAGGAAGGTTTTGCTCTCTTAACTGTTTTCTGTTCTTCTGCATCGAAAGTCCCAGATTGACTTAAACACCCTTCGTATATATCTTTTTAACTTTATGTGTGTAAAATAAATGAATTTAAATACAATGGAAATGTTAATCATTACTGGAAAAATGTATGTATATGAAATGCCTCGTCAGCTCCAACTTGCCGTCATGTTGTTCGGAAAAATCTGTGTGCGCCTCTGCATTCTTTTTTTATATTCATTATTCATTTTTATTACATTTAGCAGGGAGAAAGGAAGTTAGGAAGCTTTTAGATAACATTTAGTTTTATTCTTTGTTTTGTGTGTGTGTGTGTGTGTGTGTGCGCATAATAATTATACTGATTCGGATGAGTCTTAAATGTGGGCAGTAAATGCTAATTTCGTGCTTCCTGTCAGTGAACACTGTCAGCACTTGAGCTTGACCTTCAACATGTAGCGAAACAAACCAGAGTCAAGACTTTATGTTGTATTGTGTGTGGAAAAAAACACGCATTTTAACACCTAAATATCTATTAGTATTTCCTTGAACTGATTTTAATGAACTACAGACTCATTTTGTGTTAGCAAACAAAACATAGTAATATTCTGACAGGATAAAGCAGTCAGATTGATATTAGCTAAAAATGTTATCATCTTATGTTGGATTAGCATTAAAAAAAAAAAAGAAAGGGGAAAGCTATTTAGCCAAACTGTCACTTTTAAATCATGTAATTCTAGAAGACTTCTATGTAGAGAGTGTCCTGCTAATGGCTAAATTCTGCTAAAGAATGTTTTTAGCTGGCTAAGCAAATCTGTTGTAGTAAACTCCATGGTGCAAATGTGGGAGAAAAACAAACAAACAAACAAAAAAAACATTAATTTTAACACCTAAATATTTATTAGTATTTTTTTTACGGAAACATCATGTTTGTAATAAACTACAGACTCATTTTGTGTTAGCAAACAAAACATAGTAATATTCTGACAGGATAAAGCAGTCAGATTGATATAAGCTAAAAATGTTATCATCTTATGTTGGATTAGCATTTAAAAAAAAAAGAAAGGGGAAAGCTATTTAGCCAAACTGTCACTTTTAAATCATGTAATTCTAGAAGACATCTACTGTATGTAGAGAGTGTTCTGCTAATGGCTCAATTCTGCTAAAGCATGTTTTTAGCTAGCTAAGCAAATCTGTTGTAGGAAACTCCATGGTGCAAATGTGGGAGGAAAAAAAAAACATTAATTTTAACACAGAAATATCTATTAGAATTTCTTGAGCTAAAACATCATGTTTGTAATGAACTACAGGCTCAGTTCGTGTTAGCAAACAAAGCGTAGCATTTTAGCTAAAAGACCCGACTAGCTTAGCGACATTATCTGACTGGAAAAAAAAGCAATCAGATTGATATTAGCTAAAATGTTGTCATCTTATTATCGTGGATTAGCATTAAAATGAAAAGGTATTTAGCCAAACTGTCACTCTTAATTCATGTGATTCTAGACTGCCATGTGTGGCTAAATCATGCTGAAGAATGTTTTAGCCAGCTAAGCAACTCCTTGGTACAAACGTGACTTATTATTTATTAAGTTATCCAGTGTGAGTTGCTAATTTCTTGGTATACATTTTAGCCAATGACCTAACACCAGTCTCAGAAAAATTTCTGTCTGTCTGTCTGTACAGTATGTCTGTGTATCTAAATGTTTGTCCAGCCAATTTTATCACTGCATCACGCAAAAAATCTCTGCCATATATTAAATCAAAATGTTGAGTAAAAGGGGCATTTTAAGCAGTTATGTGCCAGATTACATCAGAGCATCCATCGCTTTTTCTGACAAATGCAGCGCTTTTTCCCTTGAGGTGGGCGTGGCTATTTGCGTCACTCAACAGAGCCAATCAGCGCAATAGTTTACAGATAGTATGTTGATGGCCTGGTGGTTTAATGGTTAGCACTGTTGACTTGCGCCTTCAGGTCCTGAGTTTGATTCCCGCGTTAGGTCTGTGTGCATGGAGGTTGCATGTTCTCTCTGTGCTTGGTGTGTACCCTGGGTTCTCTGGTTTCCTCCCACAGTTCAAAAACATGCAGATCAGGCTATTTGGCAGGTGTCCCCACAGTCGTACAAATGGGAATAAATACAATGATCACCCTTGGCCTTCATGGTCCCGAGTTGGACTATAGAGAGGTTCCGAGATGGGTGGATGGATTACATTAAAGCTGATTAGCTTGTTTTTAGCTTTAACCTTTTAACTATTTCTACAATAGTTTATTTATACAAAAGTAAATTATTTTACAAACTCTTTTCACGTCAACAACAGGTATATATACACCGTATTCTTTATACTGTATATTCTTTAAGCTTTAAAATGTTACAAACAGTGTAATTATCTTCTTTTAAGCACACGCTGGAAAGCTGGAGTGCATAATAAAAAAAAAATAAGCACACACACGACAAACACAAAATGTAATTTCTGCAAAGAAATACTTCTTTACAGATGTGGTTTATGCCAGCGTGACATCTCACTCTGGGGTTTATTACAACATGGGAGTGCATATATTGGCAAATATTAGCTGCCTATTTACGCTGTTGGTCCTGCCTAGGTTATTCAGATTATAAAGCAGTTTTACAGGATGTGCAAATGAGGACACTTAATAGATAATAACTAATCAGCCAGATCACTGAATCAGTACATTTAGTCCAAAATCTCGATTTTCTGCATCAGGAAGCTGCATCAGCAAATCTGCTGTATAAACCCACACACACACACACACACATACACACACACACATACACATATGCACCAACCATAAAAGAAAAACATGGTAACCTTTGTGGTAATGTTATAAGTAATATTTCAGACCTCAGTCTGGGCGCTTTATCCTGGACAGAATTGGAGTTTTCCAGGAAAGCTGGGTGTAAAGCGGTAATACACTCTTTGCACTGGCTGCTATCAAAATTAAACTGAAAGTGACTCCCTTTTCTTCTTGCTACTGTTCTTCTTGGGACCCATGGTGCTATGTCTTCACTAAATCTTGCAAGGAATGCAAAAAAAACCCACAAAAATATGTAATCTTGCTTCGCTTGGCTGTTCACTGACACAAACAAGTTGTAAGCGGCTCCTGAATGTAAGTACAACTTTAGCCGCCATTCGGATCCGTTTGGTTGCTTGTATTGTATGCCGAGGCAAATTTCTTGCGAAATTCATATTATAATGTATATACACTTCAGGAAATGAAAAATAGTATAATGAGTATTACTGCATATTAATATAATATGTATAATATTATAATATATATATATATATATATATATAAAACATACAGCAATACAATTAGTAATAAAATATTAATACTAGGTTCAGGTTTACCTTTTTTTGAAGTGTGTATACATATTATATATTTATATATATATATATATATATATATATATATTGCTAAGTCTGTATACAGTTAAATTCTAATCAGGTTAGCCCAGAGGAGAACCACACAGACATGAGAAGATGTGAACATTCATACATGTCTGCACAGACAGAAACCTGGGTTCAGGATCAAACCAGTGACCTGGAGCTGTTTACATGTATGTTTATGTGTGTGTGTTTGTTAGTTATTGGTATGAATTTTAAAACAGGTACCTGGAGGGGTGAAGGAAGTTAATTGTTAGGTCTTACAGCAGCGTGGGTGGATTGTGTGTGCTGGTAAGATCTGTTGTGTGACCTCTGGTGTGCTCACCTCCCTGGCCTCAGCCTTCCAGCCTCTAAGGCTGCTCTTTCACTTACATGACTTTCATTTTTAGAAGTTATTCTTTTTTTAAAAAAAAAAACAGGTAATCAAAAATAATAATATAAGTCAAAAAATTTTTTAAGCAGTATTAAAAAAAAAAGTTTGTACTTATTTCATATTAGTCTCAATTGATAAAAAATATAACTGTTAATATAATGTATACAATATATATTTAAATGTTTGATCATTTCATTACAAATATTCATTGCAATACTGCTTATGAATTTCATTATAGAAGTAAATACTGAATACACTTCAGTGAATTGACCTGATTTAGATGTGTACATCAGTTCAGCATCAATGAAATGACTTGCATGTTTTTTTTCTCCCTTTATAGTCAACACGATTTAATTATGTATTTCATAAAAGAAGCAACTCCAGATCCTATCACTGCGCCCATAGACTTATACGGTAGGCACTAGGCATTTTGGGTGCTTGGCTTGATCTGTCTCTCTTCCTACCCTGATGCACTATTACTTTGGAACAGGTTCAATCTGGATTCATCAGACCAAATGACCTTTTTCCAAAGCTTCATACTCAATTCTTTGTGCTCGCTAGCAAATCAAAGCCTTCTTTCCCAATTAGCCTCACTGATAAATGCAGTTGTGATACACAGCTGTTTAGTTCCAAACTCTTGAGTTCTCTTCGCATTGTAAGTGCAGAAGTGCTCTTCCTTTAACTATTAATCATAGCTGTGAGTTATGATTTTACCAAATGTTTGTGTGATTTCTGATCATGATATTTAATTTTTTTTTTTTCCAACGACATTTCTTTCTCGTAGATGATGGATCACCGTTATTCTAGTAATAATAAGTTTTTATGATGCATTGTACAGTTCTTTAGTTGTTTTGTTTACTTGATGCAGGACAATAAATGAACCCTTCTGAAACAGAGTAAAATCTTGGCTGCGACTACAGCAAGTAAGCCACGTCTCGGTATTATTTTTTTATGTCAAGTTGTAGAAAGCTGTAGACCTGATTTAAGGGTTATGAAGCCTAAACCTAAATGGGTTGTTTCATAGGGCCAAATTTGAAGTGAAGTTTCAGTCATGTGACCATAAAGCTGCCGAAAAGGGACTTTCACAGCCTTGGTGGTTTATTAGATTTTCCTCTGCAACAACCATAAGCCACCTTTCATTGCTTTATATTAAATGGAATAAAATTTTATCGATTAAAATAACAGGAGCAAATGTTTTAATGCAACTGGCCGTAAGATACAATTTAAAAGTTGTTTGTTTATGTAACAAATTCAGCAGTGACCTCATTTCCCCTCTCATTTGTTCCAACCACTCAGAATTCAGCATCACCAGTAACACTAAACACTGGCCTGATTATGAATCTCATCATCTGCACCTATTTCTCACTGGTTCATGCCTTAAGTTAAAGATTTTTTATGCTTAAATCGTCCATAGGTCCATGTGTAGCGAAACAAACAAAAAACATACCTGTGAAACTGCTCAGGTACAGTGACTGGAATAAAAATGAGATACACAAGATAAAGAAATAAGGGGTGACTTTTGCACAGTTGTGTAGGTATATCCTTTGGGGCATTGGTGACTCGGATTGGTTTCTCACCTGCCATCCGGAAGGCCCGGATTCAACTCCCACCCAATGCCGAAACCCCAGCCACAAGATGTACTGCTGGTACCAAGCCCCGATAAAATAGGAGCGTTGCATCAGGAACGGCCTCCGACGTAAAACCAATAGAATTAGAATTGTGTGCAGATCGGATTGCCCGACCTCTCGCCTGGAGCAGCCGAAAGATTAACAAACACTGTAGGTAAAGTAAGTCCCTAACTTACGAAGGAATTCCATTTCGAAAGCTCGTCCATAAGTCAAATTTGTTTGTAAGTCCAACACATTGTCTAGGTACTAGGATACTAACACTATACTAACTAAATGGGTTATACACAGTAAAAAACTAACATGTTCCATTATCTAGTCCTAGTTCTTTAGAATCATGCTGATAGTTAAATGATTCATGTTAAAAGAACGAGCAATGTCTGTCATCTTTTCATCTCGCTCCATTCTCTCTATTGTTTTCGTTATGGCTTGGCGCTTTTTAGCAGTACCAACTTCATCACTTGCTTTGGGACGTACTGGAATGCACGCTGCAGGCACTTGACAGTGTGATTTAACTTCGGAGATTAAACATGTGCGAATGCATGTTCGTATCTTCGAAAGTTCGTATGTAGGGAACTTAAGAGTATTTCCTTTCTGGTTAATGATGAGTTAACCTGAAAAGGTTTGGTATGACAGTTATGGTAATTCCATGGAAATGGAAATTCTTTGTCTACTTTTAATCACTACAGTACTTCTGCACAATAAACTATATAACTGCGAGTCAGACTTTGGTCTTTGGAATTGTTTCCGTGGCCATGAACTGTGTTAACCGTGTTAACTGTACAGTATGTCTGTGACCTTCTTAAGGTAAGTATTTCTAAAACTCGAGTTATGCATGGGTCTCAGGTTTGCAGTAGTGCAATAAGGTCTATAGGAACCGTCGCTTTTCTTTAAAGTTAACAGACCTCATTAGTAGTAAAACTATTTAAGCAACACACACACAAACAAACACACATACATTGTTAAAAAAAACGCTGGTGGGTGGTGAGTTGTTGTTTTCTCAGCAGTTTTTCAGGCTTTACACACTGACACAGCTCTCTCTCTGTTTGTGATATTTGGTGAGAGAAAGCCTGGTTTCCATGGTGATGCATCTCTCTTTGCTTCCTCTCCTCCCTTTCGCTCTCTCTCTCTCTCTCTCTCTCTCTCTCTCTCTCGCTGTCTGTCTCTCAGGCTCTCCAGCTGGATGTTCGGCAGTTGAACATAAGCCTTTTGAGGACGTTCCGTGAAGGCGTGGCTGCTGCCCTGGACATTTCACCACGACAAGTTCACATCAACCGGCTGAATGTAAGAACACAACGCTGAGATACACCACTTTTTTTTTCCTGATCTAATTTTCTACAATTGCACTTTGTCTCTTATTACTGTTCACTTGTTGCATGCTCACATCCTTGCACTTTGTTCTGGATCCCGTTACACACACACTCGTATGTATAATAATGAAACGTACTGTATACAGTATGCGTACACTTTGCACTTTGAGCGATGATGGAGCAGGTTTTTATGAATAAGCGCTCGCTCTGCTATTTGCCTCGTTGAACCCGATGCCTTGCAGGAGATGGTATGAAAAATCATGAGTTTACTCCCTGATCTAAAAAAAAGTTTCTCATTCATTTATAATTCAGTTTCGATCCCAGTCAATGTCTGATTTTTAAGACCCAAACGAACTGAAGGAATTAGTTATGCTTTAACTTATTCACGTTCATATGGGAAAAACATAAAATATATCTGGAATTAATCGCTCAGGAATCGAATTAGAAGCAAAGTTACACATGTCAATACTATGAAATAACATTTAATTTTATTTCATAAGGGTGAGTCAAAAATTATCCGCACTCCAATTACGGCGCTTTTTGTTCAATTCTACTGTTTTCCCAGGCACAGCTGTGCAGGTGTAAACGTGTTAAATCAGTTTATTTGTAACTAGTAATTAGTATATGGTGCCAAAGAGCATAAACAGAAGTGTTTGGATATCTGCAAACAAAATTTGTGCTGATACTCTAAGGAAGGTGAAAGTTTTTTAAAGGGAATCATTACCGGTGATAAGACACGGATTCTTCACTACGAGCCTGAGAGTAAAACGCTAGAGTATGAAACGGAAACATCCTCAGCTACCAACCGTGAAAAGGTTAGCATAGGTGCATTTCCACTGTGAGAGACAGAATCTAAAAAGAAAAATCCGGAAATCACATTATATGATTTTTTTTAACAATTTATTTTTGAATTACTGTGTCAAATAAGTATTCGATCGCTTGAGTCAAAAAATTTGAATATTTGGTACAGAAGTCTTTGTTAACAATTACAGAGGTTAAACGGTTCCTGTAGTTCTTCACCAGGTTTGCGCACACTGCAGGAGGGATTTTGGCCCACTCCTCCATACAGATCTATTCTAGATCTGTCAGTTTTCGGGGCTATCACTGAGCAACACAGAGTTTCAGCTCCCCCCAAAGATTTTCTATTGAATTTATGTCTGGAGATTGACTAGGCCACTCTAGAAACTTGATATGCTTCTTACAGAGCCGCTCCTTGGTTTTCCTGGCTGTGTGCTTTGGGTCATTGTCATGTTGGAAGACCCAGCCACTACCCATCTTTAATGCTCTGACTGAGGGAAGGAGGTTTTTGCCCAATATGTCACAATACATGGCCCTGTTCATCCTCTCCTTAATAAAGTGCAGTCCTCCTGTCCCCTGTGCAGAAAAACACCCCCAGAGCCTGATGCTTCCATCCCCATGGTTCACTGTAGGAATGGTATTATTGGGATGATACTCATCATTCTTCTTCCTACAAACACGGCGAATGGAGTTAAGACCAAAAAGTTCTACTTTAGTCTCATCTGACCACATGACTTTCTCCCATGACTCCTCTGGATTATCCAGATTGTCCCTGGCAAACTTCAGACGGGCCTGGACATGGGCTGACTTAAGCAGGGGAACCTTCCGTGCTATGTAAGATTTGAAACCATGAAGTCTTGGTGTACTACTGGTAGTAGCCTTGAAAATGAAGGTCCCAGCTCTCTTCACGGCATTGACCAGCTCCTCCCGTGTAGTTCTGGGCTGAATCTTCACCATTTTTAGCATCATTGATACCCCATGAGGAGAGATCTTCCGTGGGGCCCCAGTCCGAGGGACATTGACAGTCATCATTAGCTTCTTCCATTTTCTGACAATTGTTCCAACAGTTGTTCTTTTTTCACCAAGCTGCTTACCAATTGCCCTGTAGCGCTTTCCAGCTTTGTGAAGGTCTCTAGTTTTGTCTCTTGTGTCTTTTGACAGCTCTTTGGTTTTACCCATAATGCTACTTAGACTTTGGCTGATTGTGGGATGCACAGGTGTCTTTATGACGGCTAACGACCTCAAACAGGTGCTACTAATTTAGAATCATAAGCAGAGTGTAGCTGAACTATTTAAAAGCAAAATAAAATAACAGGTCTTTGAGGGTCAGAAATCTGGCTGATAAGCAAGTGATCAAATATTTATTCGACACAGTAATTCACAAATAATTTGTTAAAAAATCATACAACGTGATTTCCGTATTTCGTAAATGCACCTATGCTGAAAATTGTAGACCCCTCCATGATTTCTAAGTAAGAGAACTTGCAAAATCACAGCGTGATCAAATACTTATTGACCTCACTGTATATCTTCATATTTTTCCACACATGCTGATGCTTTATTTCTGTTTGTCACAAGTCCATTTATGATGCGATGACATATTTACATAAAATGCCACATTTAATAACCATTAGTTTATAAGTCTCACACACACCACTGTTCTTCCTGTGGTTTTATATAATATAATGTCCTAATTTCTGACATTTTTTACCTTTCAGTTTTAGCAGTACTGTATTTGTTTCATGGTGTAATGTCAATGTGAGTGCCTTATATCTTTTTTAAATAATGAATTTTAGACTTTTGCAAGCCATTAGTTTGAGCTTTTACATGTATTCTTTAGACGGCACGTATTAATCAAATGCCGCTGACATTTAGGGTGACATTTAGCTCCTGAAAACGTGCTGACAGAAATACAAGTGATGAGACACAAAAAAAACACAAATGCAAGACGTTTGCCGGAGTGTGACGATGCTTGCGCTCCGTGTCGCTCCCAGCATTAGTCATGAAGCACAACATACAACAGAAACCCAATTGTAATAAATAACACACACACACACACACCATGCTTTTTTTTATTTTAGCCATGCTCTGTATTTTTTACTTTAGTTCCTATTCATATAAGAAAGTCCTGTTTGGCTCCTTATCATTTTTTTTAAATTATTTTTAGGAGCAACAAAATGGCATTGAGTTGTATGTGTCATCGGACCGGACCGGAGCGTCGGAGCCGGTGTCCTCAGACGAAGTGATCCGCTCGCTCGACATCAACACCCTGCACAGCAGCCTCGGTCCTTTCGGCATCACCCGGGTCTCGGCTGAGGTCTGTCTCTGGGATTTTCCCTCGTCCTTACGCCACCATCTGGTTTATTTTAAAAGAAAGATCTTAAAGAATGTTGCTTAATTTTAAGACTAGCGTTAGTACCCGTCGTTGCTTTAATGTTATCAGTGGTATTATTATTTCAGGGTGAAGCCCACGTACTGTCTGCCTGTCTTTCTGTACGGCAGAAATCTCTGCCTAATTTATTAATACAAAGAACTCAAAGTTGGTAGGTTGAGTATCTTAGGCCTTACAAGTTGTTTCATCATCAGCCAAATACACATCTGAGAGTGAATCACGGATGAGAAATTGTAAAAAGTAGATCAGATAAAGATGCAGTTTTGTCTTAAATCAACTCCAGCGTTGAACCACTAAATATCTATTGGTGCAGGTGTTTGTTACCTTGGCACATAACTGTTCGTAACATTGCTTTTATTCAACATCTGGCAGATCTTAAAGTACTGCAAAAGTTTCATTAAATTCTGTCCAGCGGTTGATTTAGGACACGCCCACAGTTGGACGCAAGTGCAGTACACTATAAAAACTTGAGCTGCTCAAAACTTCACTTATACTCAACATTTTGATTCCTTATATTTATGGCGCCGGTTAAACTTTAGGCAAATACCTAAGGAGCTGCAAAGTTTCATTACATTTTGTCCAGACAGTTTTACGTGATATAACAAAATCTGTCCGGACAGACATACAGACATACAGACAATTTTTCTGTTTGGTTTGGGTTCCCCCAATGTACAGTATGAAATGCAAAAATAACTTTTAAAAGAATAAGTTCTGACCAATGTACAGACAAAACCTTTCTTTATTTTTAACATACAGTAGATAAACATAAAAAAAAAAAACATTCATTAAAACAGTTTTCTGAAATAATTTTAAGATTTCAGTCTATAGGTTCATGTTGATAATAATTCATTTTGTAAATCCATCTCCAAGGGCCCAGGAGAAGCACTTTCTCATGAGCCGACGTGTAAAGTGTCCTCGTAATGGGAACATTAATGATTTAAATGAAACAATTAGTAACCCTTCAGATGAACGTGGAGTCTCTTTAAGCACCCTTGAGGAAAAAAGGTGTTGCATCAATGGTATTACTCAGCAATTAACATCACAAACCCTGACGCTCTACGCTTCATTCTGACACCCTTCAATATCACCTTATTTAATTTGGTGTTGGGTAAGTTAAAATGTTATACATAAACCTACATAAATCAAAGCGAAATGCCGAACGTTTCTATTAAAAGAGCAATTCATAAATAAAACATTCTACTTGATCAGCGCCTTTTTTTTTATACAATGCCTTGTGTATCTCCTCTTGCTTTCTTTGTACTGTCACAACTTGTCTTTTTGTTTTTTTTTAATTGTGACACAAAAGTTAATTAAAGAAGAACCAACTACTTTTGTTGTTGCATAAGTATTCACCCCCCTTTATTTATCACGTCAGAACCAGCCCCTGGGACGCGCCTCTGTCGTACATCCTGATCCTGATACTTTTATCTATTCATCTTGGAAAACTTAATCAAGTACGGTCAGATTGGATAAAAATCAGGGCAGGGGCATGTCCAGACCTTTAACCCTGAAGTAGCCAGGTTAGACTCGACGGCGCTTGATAAGTGATATTCTTTTGTCCTAGAGGAAGTCGTAGCTAAAATAACATTTTTCCGTTTATGCTAGTGTTAGAAGTTCAGTGTTATTAGCTAACAATAGCTACGAGCAAACTGAAGAAATTACGTGTTACACTTTAAGATAATAAATATGCCTAAAAACGATGATGTTATGAAATCTTATTTGTGTTATTGACAACCTTTGATGGTGGACATTAATGAAACAAAGTTTCAATCTGAGAGATGTTGTAGTGGGCGTTAAGTTATTATTGAACCCAATCACAGCGAGTGTTACCAGGTTGCTCGATTTTGTTTGAAATTGGTAACCACGCTGACTAGTAACTACTACTAATACTGTACTGCTTCTAGTATTACTGCTACTTCTATTACTACTACAGTTGCTTCTTTTCCTATTGCTCCTATTACTACTAGCAATATTCCTCCTACTTTTACTGCTTCATTTAATGTTACTATTTCTACTACTACTATTCTTGCACATACATTACTTTTACTATTACTACTGTTATCATTATTACTACTATCACAACCTTTACTCTTATTACTACTCCTATACTCCTATTTGTAATACTATTACTCCAATTGTTGCTTGTCACCATTACTCCTATAGTGTTACTGCTACCAATATCACTCTTAACTACTAATATTACAATTATTACTACTACATCTACTACTATTAGTACTACTTTAACTATCACTACTATTACAATTGCTACTAGTACTACTGTACTGTACTGTACTGTCTAATTTAATTTAAATGTCTTCTACGAACCCTGCGCTGTATTTGGCTCAACAAATTCTATTAGTCAGCTTTTTTTTAATAATCAACTTCTCACTGACTCTTGATAAAAGGAATTTAATGGGCAGAGCCACATTTGTGTAAAGTTTTCTTAAATAAGAGACAAATAACACTTTAAGCTTTGTTAGATAAAAGATTTAATGTTTTAGTTTGAAAATCCCCGAAACTAAACTCATCCCAAGGGTGATCCTTGGGGGGCCATGACCCTCTCACCAGTTCAACGTTAATGATTTGTGGTCCTAATATCATGGCTGATTCTTGTATATTATACATACAGGGTCAGAAATATATACAGACCCAACTAGATTATTAATTCTATAGTGCCAAAATTCTTAAAATATCCCTTAATTTCCCACAGCTTCCTGTTAGGTGATGGCGATGGACTCCAACTGGTAGCTACTCGACATGAAAAGGGTTGTTTAACAGCACTCGGTGGATTGGCCCGACCCATAGTACACTGGGAAAGTGCAAGGAGCTCTGGGATTTGAGAATCAGGATGGTAAATTTACACGTCATAAACGTCTCCAGAAGCTGATTGTAAAAATCAAACCGGAGATTCCAAGATAAGTTTTAACGATTGTTCATGCCAAGGTCTGGAAGAAAACCCAAACTGTCTCACTCAGCTACGAGGAAGGATTGGTTTAGATCATCAGGAACAACCCAGGAACAACCAAGGCACAGGCCGGCCATGAACCTGGAAGCTGCTGGAACACAAGTGTCAATGTCTACACTAAAGTCAAGCCAGTTTTACATCACCATGGACAGAAAAAGTGTCCTCCAAGAAAAAAAAGCCCCTGCTCCAAAACCTTCCATCTTAAGTAAAGTTAGAAAATTCTGACCATATGGATAAAAAAAAAGCCTTCTGGAGGAAAGGTTGTACCACAGGATTGTCTGGAGGAGTAAACGTGAAGTGTTCAACCGCAAGAACACTGCAACAGCTGTTAAGCATTGCGGTGGAGGTGGTAATGGGGTCATGCTCTTGGGCTGTTTTGCTGCATCTAGAGCTGGTGCATTGAAAGAATGAACGAGGAGAAGTTCAAAATTCTTCAGTATGACCCCGAGTCATCACATATACAGTACAGTGAAACAACATCCCGAAACACACATAAGTTATATAAGCTTATAGGTTCAGCCTTTATTTATCACCGCACAGTGAAAGTCTTTATTCTTCACACATCCCAACTGGTTTTGGTAGTAGGCTGGGGTCAGAGTATAGGCTCAGCTATTATACAGTACCCCTGGGGCAGGGGTCGCTCAAAGGTCCAACAGCAGCAACCTGATGGAGTCAGGACTCAAACCGCCAACCTTCCGATCAGTAACTCAGAGCCTTAACACACTGAGCCACCACAAACAACACTGGTTGTAGAGTTCACAAATTGGAGACCCAACCCTGTCGAGAAATTTGAGCACCAGGAAATCAACACCTAAAAGGGAACCAACCTGATTACCGTTTTAATAATTAAAGTTATTACACAGGTCATTATGCAATAAGAGTTGGCAAATATCCCGAAAAGACGTTTGCAACGCGCTTGTTGATGTTCGCTAAGCAACCGTTCTGTGTGAAATAAAACTTCTTTGGGTTCTTCTCTACTATTAAAGATGCATGTTGTTCTTTCTGTCTCTGAAAAAAAAAAAAAACCCTGATGAGTGTAAACTTCCAACCACATCTGTACGTTTGACTCTATTAAAGATATTTCCACTTGATAAGATCTTTCAGTCGATAAGTTGTTTCTCAGCAAACTTTCAGGAAGCATTCATCTGTTGCTTTGGCACTATAAACCAATGTGCACACAATCAGGTGTAGGTTTTTTTTTTTTTTTTCAACAGGTTTTTTTTTTTTTTTTAAACCATCAACCGTGGCGATTATTAGCCGTGTAGCAGCGGTGGCGTGACCAGGACACATGCTCATCTCCTCTCCTGCTTTGTTCTGGGGTTCTGATCCAACTTCAGAGGGCTGTGTGTACAGTCTGAGTGTGTGTTTGCAGGTTAGCATGTGTTTGTTTTAGGGGCAAGTGAAGTGTTGCATGTGTGTGTGTGTGTGTGTGTGTGTGTGTGTGTGGTGTGTGGGCAGGCTGAGGGGCGGAGTGAGCCTCCTGTCTGACTCCGCATGTCAGAAGAAATTTGTCTCTTGAATGCTGCACATGTTGCTCCTTGCATCACCTGCACAGGCAGACAGCAGAAACGCACTTTTACCGTAGCGTGCGAGTGCGAGTCCGGGCTCGGGCGAGCCACCCGTGTCTGGACTGGTTGGTGAAGTTTTTTTCTGACTTGCCGGTGCTCGCTTTTTCTTAGGGGTGAACTAGGAAGAGATGACGGTTCATATTTTCTCTCTCTTCCTTAGAAGAATGTGCTTCAAGGCCAGCATGAGAGGGACAACGTGTGGAGCAACGAAGGCTTCTACGTGGTGGTCATCTTCCTCACGATCTTCATCATCGTCGTCACCTGTTTAATGGTAGGTTTGCCATGGTTTCTCTTTCACTCACTCACTCACACACACGCACATGCACACTCACACACGTAATAAGGATCGGAGTTTGTGTCAAATTAGGCCACCTTCTAGAAGCTTGTGTACGTGTGTGTGTGTGTGTGTGTGTGTGTGTGTGTGTGTGGCATGGCCTGAAGTAAGACGTTGCCTAAGACGCTGAATATCCACCCACGCTTTGCACCTCTACCACTTCCTGCTTCACATGAATAATACATGCCTGTCTCAGAAGACGCTCGATGTTTCGGAGCTCGAGTCTAAAACTCATCTTGGATTCTTGTCCCGAGGCGCCACGCGCTGATATTTACGCATATTTGCACGTACGCGATTTTTCCAAATCGCACATATCAGAGGTACACCTGAGCACAAAAGGAGGAGAGTGTGTGTGTGTGTGTGAGAGAGAGAGAGAAAAACAGAGAGGAGAGAGCGAAAGCAGAAAGAGAGATAGAGAGTGAGAGACTGCGAGAGATAACAGAAAGCGAAAAAAGGAAATGTGTGGTTGTACTTGAGAGAGAAAGAGAGAGAGAGAGAAGGAGAGGAAGTTAGTGGTCGGGTCTCTTCAGCCTCTGTGGTGATGTGACTGAAGCTCGGCTCAGGCATGACATCTCCCTCTCTCGCACCGCGCCGACTCGACGTTCCCGCTCTCCTGCTCCGGCTGTCCTTCTTACTCAACTTGTAGGATGACATAAGAGGAGAGCTGCTCACCTGATTGGCTGAGATCGGTAAGTCGATCAAAAGTAAGCTGGAAGCTTAACACGGGATGTTTTGCTTACTTCTGGTCAGAGCTGTTTACTGAGGTAAGGATGGATTAACCCCCGAGTTAGAATTTCTTACCTAATTATCACTACATCACGACCCCCTTATCCACACACACACACACACACACTGAACAGCATGCAATTCATTTTCCGGACAGAAATACGTTCCTGCTATAACGGTGAGATAGATCTCCATGTCTCAGATCGATGATTAATATTACGCACATAGTTTTCGGCTTTTGATCTGGCTTACTCCGAGAAGCGTTTCTAGTTAATAAAGAAGGCGACTGATAAGCGATCGATATCTGTTATCATAATTAAAGACTTAGACCGGGAGAAAAAAAAAACATCTTGGCGCAGCAAATCATCAAGTCATGCAGAAATATTTATCATCATGACATTATCCTATGCCAGATGTAATAGAAGTGATAAGGCCATCTCTAGCATCAGAAGTGTCTGAACTGAAATGGTTGAAGAAGTATTTCAAAACAAGTTTAATACGTTCATAAAGAATCGAACAAAGTGAAATGATCGTTAAAACTCACACATATATTTTAATGTCTGGTTAAGTCGTTCTATTGTAACACAGGTGTTGCTTCATCAGCGTGTCTCAATGGAAAGTTGAAGATCATCGGGCTCGAGCTAATGTGGAAGTACTTAACAGAAAGGGGAATTAAAATTCTCAACTCGTGTTTAAGTTATGACTTAAAACATACCGTTTAGGCTGTTATTCGGGTTGTTATTATTAAGTGATTCATTTTCATGATTAGTAACTTAACTAGTGTTTTCCTTAATTAGTAAGTAGTTCATTTATTAGTATACGAGTAACTTAGTAGCTGAAATGAACCCGGGCAGGTTTAATAAGACACAGAAACTAAAAACAACACAAAAGCAAAATCTATACAAATATATATATTATTTTATATATATATTTCTCTTTAAAAAGCCAGATTGAAAGCTGAGTAATGACACAAGAACAAGCGACAACACTACACATATTCAGTGGTCATCAGGGCTAGACCAGTAGTCTGGCCGATAGCGATGCTGCAGGGAGCTGACCTTTATCTTTGTCTGTGTCATGCTGCATTTCCACCCTGCGCTTATGATTCTTTTTTTTTTTTATTCAGGATTTTATGTTTAAATACAATACCCTGGTGTCATGTCCACTATAGCGAGCTAGGTAGCCTAAATTACACTACGCATACACACTTACACTTACACTACACTACAATAAATTATATTAAACTACACTGCTTACACTACAGTAAACTAGATTTCACTACAGTAAACTACACTACTTTATGCTACACAAAATTAAATTAAAGTCAACTACACTACAGTAATATATCACTACATTACACATACACTACACTACACTACACTACGTTACCTACACTACCTTAAACTAAAATTACTACCTAACTAAATTACCCTCCGCAACATTAAACTAATCTACACTAAACCGAAAAACAGTAAACTACATTAAACTATACAACACAACAAAAAACTACATTAATCCAAACTACACTAAGCTACACTAAAAGCTCACTAAACTACACTATACTAAACTACACTAAACTAACCTTTTAAAAAAAAAAAAAGAATACATAAGTAAATGAATTAAATAATTAATGAATAAATGAATACATTAAAAATAAAATAGTTTTATTCATAGTAAATAAAAAGAATAAATATGTAATTAAATAAATAAAATAAAAATAAATTAAATAATGGATGGGTGGAAGAAACTAATTTGAATAAAATAAATAAATAACATATAATTAATACATCAAATAAAAAATAAAGGAATTAATAAATTTAATTATTTAAAATAATGAAGAAAAATACATATACAACTAATAAATACATACTGTAAATGCTATTAATAAAATACAATTGAAACTCAATAAATCAATAAATTATTTATGTTGTTTATAATAAGAAAGAGACTAACAAGTAAAAAATTAAATACAATGAAATGAATAAAATAAAATGGAATAATCAATTAAAAAAAACTTACTTTATGTTTTTTGACCATGTACAAATGTCAGTCCTATTTTTTTTCAAGTACAATTGAACAAATAAGTGCAGTACATTAATTGACTTACTAAGCATAGATATAAAGACATTTATTGCGGAAGAATGTCTGAGTTTCTTATCTGAAATGCAATAAATATGCAAGTTAAATTAGCAATAAAAAACAAAACATCACAGCAGCAGACTTCAGTCGAGTCCTTTCCCTTATTTTCTGTATACTGACCTTGGTTACCACAAGGTGGCGATAGTTACATCACTTTTGACCAATCTTCTCATTGATCAACACTACCCCTCAACCCTCAAAAAAGGAAGAAAGAGGCTTTCTAACATATACAGTACTAGTTCCGTTGTCCATGGTCTATCTGATTAAATCCACTGTTCATGCACATTTCAGCTTTCACATTCTGTTTCATGTTCTGTTCACGATTACTGAAATCACAGGACACACAAACCACTTCTTGTAAAACCAAGTCTCATAAGCAGTGTAATATTTTAATATCCAGTACGTTAAATTGATTCAGTAGGAATCGTTAGTTATAAAAGCACTGTATATTGTAGCTCACTGATAAATGAAAAGTTCTTACAAACAAAACTGTTGTTTCTCTGCGTGGCAGACAGAGTCTCCTGTCGCCTGTAAAATTGGTCATTTGCACTTTGCATTTGTTCCGCTTGCTCCTACTGAGACGCAACACTGTTCCCTAAAGTGCTATATGACATGAGAACACTGCTCGTACCCCGTCTGTTAGAGCTGTACAGAGTATAAACTAGCTGAACAGGTCCACTGTGTTTCAGTAACTTTCACTTTGATGAAGTCATGATGTGAGATGAGACACTGAGACAGGAACACGGTTACTGAAACACAAATATGCAGCACTTCCTCGTTTTCTTACGTCTTTAGAGACTTTCAGTTCTTTCATTTTTCTCAATGTGGAATTTATAGGTTGACTGGAGAATGTTTCATTTAAGGATGTAACCCATCACATTTATATTTATAGATAGATAGATAGATAGATGCTTTGTCTGCATGTGTATTAATTACTACATGGTTAGGCAGTAGCAAATAACGTGCAGTGCAAATATCAGTGAGCATGATAAGGATGAAGATAATGATAAGCAGAATGTTGATGATGAGGAGGATGAGGGTAATAATGAAGAAGATGAGAATAAGGAAGATGGTTAGGAGAATGAGAAGGAGAATGAGGATCACGATGAGAAGGAGGATAATGATAATAGGGAGGATGTTAATGGTGATGTGGATGATTATGAGGAGGAGGATGTTGGTGATGAGGATGATTAGTATGAGGAGGAGGACAAAGAATGATAATGAGAATGGTGATAAGATTGATGATAAGGAGAATGATGATATTAAACAGAAAATGCTCTGTATGAGAGGAGGATTGTGATGAGGATGATTAGGATAAGGCGGAGGATGATGGTGATGATGATGAGGAAGCGGAGGATGATGATGATAAAAATAAAGAGGAGGATGGTAATGATGATGATCAGGAGAAAGAGGTTGATGGTGATGATAATGATGAGGAGGAGCATGATTATAACAATAAGTAAGAGGAAGGTGGCAATGTGGATGATGAGAAGGAGGATGAGCAAGATTAAAATGAAGAGGATGATTGTGATAATGAGGGTGGTGGTGATAAGCAGGAGGAGGAATATGTTGAGAAGGATGGTGATGAGGAGGAGAAAAATGGTGATGATGATGAGGAAGATAGTGATGTGAATGATGAGGGTGATGATGTGGATGAGGAGGAGGATTAGAATAATAGTGACGAGGAGGAGGAGGAGAATGGCAGATGAGTAGGAGGATGGTGATGAGGAGGAGGCAATTTGTGATGAAGATGATGATGAGAAAGAGCAGGAGGATCAGGTTGATTAGAGTGAGGAGGAGGATGGTGATGAGAATGATTAGAATAAGACGGATGATGGTGAAGGGGAGAAGGATAAAAATGATTAGAATGAGAAGGGTGATGGTGATGATGATAATAATAATGAAGAAGAGGTGCAGCACTACTGCCAGGTGCAGAATAACCTGCTGAGTACTTCACCTTATATAAGTCAGCCCTGAGGGGGACCAGATCACTGTGTGTACTCATTTCATATCTCACTCACTGATACACTGTCTGGCTCTCAGGTCTGCGTCAACTTCATACCACACTGTAGATATTTTCCTTGCAGCTCTTGTTGTTGTTGATCTTCATACTGCATTCAGATGCTTGTCTAAGTTCGAGCTGTGTGTCTCTGTTCTTCTCAGGTGCTTTACCGACTCAAGGAGAAGGTCGAGTACTCAGACGGGCAGCTGAAGGGGCTGGGTGCGCCCGTGTCTGTGCATGCCACCCAGCCGCCCCTGACCCTCACCAGCAGCATGGTGCAGGCCAGCCCAGCCCCGAAACCAGCCTGCACCACTGCGACCAGCTCAACCCCCTCTACCACCACCACCACCACATCCACCACCGTCACCACCATTGCCGCCACTACCAGCACTAGCACCAGCACCAACTCCCAGATCAACCACAACACACACCCCACACACACCAGTGCCTCCAGCTCGGATTCTCAGTGCCCTCCGTGCCCACCTGTGGCTGAGTTCAAACCCTGTCTGTCCTCCAACCCTTCGCCGTTTAAGATGAAGCCTGCTGCCGGTCTGCAGGAGAGGTGAGGGGCCAGTCTGATTTTTAATGAGATGTAGAAAAGAGGAACTTTTGATATTAATACATAATCGCTCCAGCCTGGCATGGAGTGCGCTGACGCCCAGAGCCCTGGGACTAGTCTTATGATTGCTCGATTTTATCGTCAGCGATTTTAAATGTTTTAGCTTTGCCATTATCCTCTTTACTGATTATGACTGCACAATTTCTTTCTGACTTAAATTGAATCAAAGGAAGCCATGTTACAGTATGTGACGATATCAGCTCCCACACTGCCATCTTTTATCTTACATAAGTGTTTATTGTTTCAGGGAGGTAACCAGTGAGCCCTCTTTGGCCTGTAAAGTCTTAAATAATGACAGGGGTCAGACGTTACTGTGAGAGTACGTGCGGCCTGCTGGGTAGATCATAATTCATATGAAAGGCTTTAAGTCCTGAAAAATTTTCATTGTTCTTTGTATGAGGCTTTATGTAGTCCACAAAAAATGACTTTAGTAAAGTCATGCATATTATTGATGATAGTAACATTTAGATGAGATTCTAATATTTGTTATGATGTGTTATTTATATAAAACTGAAAGTTCGCTGGTCATACTATATGCATAAGTAAGGCTACATTACTTTGTTTAGTAAATCAAGTGAAATATCACACAAATACGCAATATTTACAATTAGCTACAATCTGACTACCCACAGTAAATACAGGGGGCGTTCAAGTCAAACCGGGACTTGTGACGTGTACTAAGGTGTAAAACCGATTGATATTTCCAAAGAACCTTAAACACAGTGTGGTGATGAGACTCTAACATGAGTAAAACATGGCCCTAATGGTACGAAACATTTTAAAGAAAATCTGTAAATGATGATCCCGGCCGAGGTGGCTCGGAGACCCTGCAGTCGTTAACATTCAGTCGGCGAAACTCCTGATCTTTGTAAATCTGCGTGGCCAACTTGCGGAACTGAAGCGTCTGTCTGTGGAAACTGTACGCACAATCATTCACGAACACCACTTAGACGGTACGGGAACTCGGCTGGGAGTTGAAGCCACTTCCCCAGTACAGTCCTGACCTCACTCCAAGCCATTTCCACATGATTGCTCCATTAAAGGAGTTCCTGGGAGGCTATACAGTACTGTAGCTCTGGTGTACTGAGGAATCTTTCTACCTTGATGGTGTCCAGGCACCAGTGAAACACTGGGATAAGTGCGTTAGTGCAGCAGGGGATTATATAGAGCAGTTTTTACTTTCAGAACTGTGGTCTGTATCAGACGTCCCGGTTTGACTTGAACGCACCATGTAATTAAGTCATCCACTATAATTATAAGTATAGGCTAATCTGACATTAGCAAAGAAAACATGCTAATAGGTATTCCCTCTCAGTAATTAGAAGCAACAGCTTCTGCATTGTAATGAATATTTTGCACCACACACACACACACACTCACACACACCTGCACAGACACTATACTGACATTCTGGGGCATTTATACCTTCACACTAGCTGATTAGCACAAATGTTGCTAATCACCTCACTGACTTTGCCTCAGGATTTGAATTTCTTTGCTACTGTAGCTTTTTAAGAAAAGCTTCTGCCATGCCATCTGACTCACTCATAAAAGTCTGACATCTTTATAAACCTTTATTAAAGCGATTTTATAATATAATTTTAATAAAATGCTGTAGGATTTGTCTAAGGCTAATAACAAAAACTTGCCAGTCACCACACAACATGGTGCAGCTAAAGAGAGAGAGAGCAAAATGGCCGCTTTTAAAGACTGGATGTTTAAAAATAAACGCAGGCTGATTACTAGTTAGGGTGTTACAAAAGCTTGTTTTAGATATGATGAAATCAATCATAAAGGGTGTTAAGATTTTTATTTTTTTAATACTCTAAAGCTACTGTAATGGCTAATCTTTTATTGTATATTTAAATATTAACAAACTTTTTTATAAAATGATACTGCTTTGTCTTTGTTTAAAAAGCAAAAACATGAAACAGTTAATGTTGGCATGAGTATATTTACAGTACTGTATACTGTATATGGTTATTCTGTTTCTCCGTAGACGAGGCTCTAACGTTTCCCTGGTGCTGGATATGAGCGCACTGGGCTCCGTGGAGCCTCTGAATTGTGGAGTGAACACGCCACGCGAGCGGGTGGCTCAGGAGTACCTGCAGTCGGCCGCGCGGGTCCTCACACGCCAGCAGCTCCGAGACGCCACGCGCAACACCCAGGCACTGCACGCCGAGTTCGCCGTGAGTCCCGATGCAAAGCGTCTGTAAAAGCAGACGTGCAATACGTTTATGTACAGTACAATCCTCACCCAGAGATACAGAGATGAGTTTATTAAGTGTGTCTATTTAGATGAAAGAAGAACCTGTGTGGACTTGGTTGTTAGAGAGCAATAAAGTAAATCTATCTTCGTGTATTTTCCTTTGGCAGGAAATTCCCATGAACTTCGTCGATCCAAAGGATCTGGACATTCCCAGTCTCGGGACCAAGAACAGATACAAGACTATTTTGCCAAGTTAGTACTGTGGACCCGAATTGTAAAAATATTATATCATCATCATCATCTACATGGTATCTATTGACTAGGCCAGAAAAAAAAAAAAAATGATGTACACAACTATACACAGTATGATATCTAGGGAAATGCTTATACAACTTTCAGGTACCAAAAAAGGACGGATTTGTTTGACAATGAAATTGCACTAGAGAGTACAATTGAACTAAAGATAGAATTTTCAATACAAACGAAATAAAAAATGTAAATGAGTAAAAATCATAATAAAATCCTGCAGGATTGTGTGCATGGAGTTTGCATGTTCTCCCTGTGCTTGGTGGGTTTCCTCCCATATTCCAAAGGCATGCATGTTAGGCTAATTGGTGTTACCAAATTGCATGTTGTGTGTGTGTGTCCTGTGAATGATTGTAACCCTGTCCAGGGTGTACCCCACCTAGGCTCCAGGCCTGTTGTGAACCTGTACACTGGATACACGGTATAGAATTTAAATGAATAAAAATAAAAAGGCTTAATAAATAAATAAAATAGGTTGGAAATGTACAAATTTACAAAAGTTACCAAATAAAAATAAAATAGAAATATATGAAATGCACAAGATTCGCAAAATGTGGTAAAAGAAATAATAAACATTAAGTTCTATAAATATAAAAATGAAATTCTGATGCTTGGACAAGTCACATCAGATTGAACAGGGATTTTTTTATTAATAATTATGTGAAAGTCACTGAATGTCAGTAAGTCCATTCACACTGAGGAAGAGAGAGAGAGAGAGAGAGCACATTTCGGTAAACTTCATAAATTGATCAAGCTTCAATTCTCCTGTGTCTCATCAACCTCTTTGAACCATATTCACTCTTTCGTCTGTCCTTTATTGTTGTGAGGCTATAAGATGGCATTGCACAAAAAAAGAAAAAAAAGGAAATCCGGTCATCATCTTCTCATGTACCAGTTGCTCAACTCCATTGCAGAGTTGTTTTTTAAAACGATGAAATCAACTACACGCAGTTTTAGAGATTGCTCTCATGAGACCGTAGTTTTAAGGACTTTTGATGATTCGCATACCTTTATAAGGAAATGCTGAGTTACACCTCGTTCCTGTCCTGACGCCACATTCCGATTTTGCTCTTCCCAGGTTAAGCTCTAAGGTCTTAAGGTCGCTGATGCTAATTATCTCACGACCGTACAGTAGGTTGGTTTTGAACAGTGGACTGCCCTTAATGCTCTTCCCGGCTCTTGGCCAAATCTCCAGAGGAAGCCCTGACTCCTCCCTGTTGGCCGAGAAGGTGTAGGTCTTAGGGGGGCTTCCCCGTCTCGTACCTTGAACAAAGCCATTAGACTAAGGAACAGCTTGTTCTCTGAGGCTCTGGTGCATTAATGATATTTGCTGCCTTATGTAACCTGCTGGGTCACTTGGCTGCTAATAGCTTCCTGTTTTGGGAACAAATTCTTCACTGAGCAAGCATGGGAGGAGTTCCCTTATCAATATATACAAGGCAAGATTCCTTCCGTTCCTCCAGGAGGCTAAAAACTAAAAACCGTTTTCACCATCGGAAAAACGCTCTTAAAGAAATCTCATTTCTGGGATTGGATGGAATAGAGCAGGGTGTGGACTCTAGATATAGCAATGTGTGTGTGTGTGTGTGTGCGTACACTCTGCTTCATGACAGAGTTAAAATTCTGCAGAATGCTCATTTCTTAACAATTGACAACCCTCGACGTGGTGAAGCTCTAGCTTCAACAGCACTGAGTCATTTCCTGTCACTCTTGAAGAGACTGCACCATGGAGACCTTCTGTTTATTCTCAGGCTTTTTTGGGTCTTGCAATCATGTCTTTGTTGATTTTATTAAACAGGCAGTAGAAGGTTTTAATACACAAAAAGTAGAAGAAGAAAAAACTGGTATTTGTTCAATCTAATTATATTGCAGAGAAAAAACACATCTGGACTTAATCAGGACTTAATTTTCTAATGTACTGCAACAATTTTCATCACAAAATATATTTCTGACAATAACATCAGTGCAAAATATATATATTTTTAATATTAACATATATTTCACAGTTTCACAGTATTTGATTCACCTGTTTTCGCTTTAAATACTGTGTACACTGGAGTTCGCATTGACTTCACAAACACCTAATCTCCGTTTTAAAACAAACCCGTCAGAGTGTCGTCAGATCACTGTATGTGCTTCAACAGATTCGAGAGATTAGACGTGTGAAAAATCTGATCATTTTTTTTACAAAGCAGTTATCACGATCAGTTATCCAATACTGTATTAGCTTGCATTTAAATAGAGATGTAGAAATATTGCAGAAGATTGAATATTTACGCTGTTAAAAGGTTTACCAATATAACTTTAGTCTCAGTACAAGTGGACACAAATTATTATAAAGAATATTCACTTTTGCTGTATTTATTAAAAAATTTGGTTGTAGTGGTTAGCACCGTCGCCTTGCACTTACAGAGTCAAGGGTTTGATTTCCACCTCGGGGTCAGTGTCCATGGAGTTTTCATGTTCTCCCCGTGTTTGGTGGGTTTCCCCCCACTGTCCGAAGACATGCAGATTAGACTAATTGGCGTTCCCAAATTGCCTGTAGTGTGTGAATGAGTCTGTATATGTTGACCAGAGCTTCTACCACTGTCATAAATTGGGAATAAATAAAATGAACACCACTGGCCTTCACGACGCATAATTGGACTAAGAAGGTTCCTAGATAGACGGATGGATAGATGGATGGATGGATGGATGGAAGGATGGATGGAAGGATAGATGTTTTTTAAACCATTAAACATGCAGTGGTGTACCGTATTATTTTTTATATAATGTTTAAATCTTTTTCTTTGTTTGCAGATCCACACTCCAGAGTCCTCCTGAAGTACAGGAATAGCTGTGATTCTCTCAGCAGCTACATAAATGCCAACTACATGCGGGTAAGCCATTGACATTAATATTGACATTAACATTTGTGCAGGTTGCATTTCAGTTTTTTTTTTTTTTTTCTTTTACATCCGTAAATGATTTATGTCTGTGATCATTTTTTATTTTGTTTAATTATTAATTATCTGTGTACTTATTTTATTATTTCTATTCATTGTTCATTTAAGTTGGCTGTAAAAAGCAAAAACATCTCTAAGTAATTTATAGGTCATTATCTCTACAAACAGTAATGTGCTCAAAAATTATTCTGCCGTTGTGCAGCTTTTATATATTGAAATTGTCTATTTTACGATAAAGTGGTATTATCAAAATAGTTTAATGAGTACATGCGCCTTTTCACTATAATTTTTTTTAATGTATGCACGAATTTAAAGGTCTCATATTTTATTATTTCTTTAACAAGATAACTCGGGTCTCAGAGCTCCCATAAATCAAACTTCCTCTGTTTTACTTCCTCATTCAAACACGCTGTTTCAGTATCTGTGTAAATGAGCCACGCCTCTAAGAGAACAGCCGAGCTGAGCAACAAGCCAGAGGATGGGGTCTTCTTATATGATGTCACAATAGGAGGAAATCTGACTTGCTTGTTTGACTTGCCTGGCTAATCCAAAATAAGAAAAAAGGACAAAAAGCAGGAACTGAGAAACAGGTTTTTTTTTTTGTCTTACTGTGCACCTATTTAAAATGTCATGTCTATACATCAAGAGAATTTTGCTCCCCTTTAAATAGGCCCCCTTTAAAGAATAGAACCATAAGTATTACAGGAACTTATGAACTTTTGGCTCTCTGTGTATTTAAGCTGTGTGTGTAAAGGGATCAAGCAGTAATTCTTGAATAAAAAAAAAAAACCTGATTCGAGAATTAAACCTGCTGTGATATAATAAGTTTAGGAAATTCGCTTTGCCTAATGCCACCATGACATGAGATCATTACCCTTATTAGAAAGCTTTGCTTGTTCCTCACTCCTAAGGGTTACCTCGGACATGAGAAATCCTTCATCGCCACACAAGGTCCTATGATCAACACGGTTAACGACTTCTGGCAGATGGCCTGGCAGGAGGAGTCGCCCGTCATCGTCATGATCACCAAGCTGAAGGAGAAGAACGAGGTGATGAACACATTTCAGCTTCTTATGCATTGTATAGAACAAGAATTTCTGTGCATCTGAGGATTTACCATGCTTTTGTGTCGGTACAGAAATGCGTTTTGTACTGGCCTGAAAAACGAGGGATTTACGGCAAGGTCGAGGTTCTCGTCAACAGTGTCCGGGAATGTGAACATTACACTGTCCGCACACTCACACTCAAAGTACGAACTTGTCTTTGTTTCTTATTTAACTCGATAATGTTGAAATGAGTGGCTTAGCAGCCCTTTGAAATAAAAGTGTCATTGTAACAATATATTATTTCAGAAAGTCTCAAGTGTGTGGTTATGTGCGTGTTAAATTATTTCAGCAAGGTGGCCAAAGTCGTAAAGTCCAGCATTACTGGTACACCTCATGGCCGGATCATAAAACCCCAGACAGCGCTGGGCCTCTGCTGCAGCTCATGACTGATGTCGAGGAAAGCAGAGAGGCTTCCGAGTCACACGGCCCCGTCATCGTTCACTGCAGGTACACCGCTTAAAACAACATACCGTTGTACAAATATGGTATATAGGGTGAAAAGGGTGGATGGAGTACCTTGGTGGAAAAGCAGTGGCAGAACTTTCTGACATGCAAATAACCTTGGGATCAGAAGAGACATCCTTATACTGTACTTATTAAACAACCATGTAAAAAACATTTGGCATCCTTTTCACTGAGACGTCTGTTTTTACTCCTAGCCTGCTTCCATACTATGTCCTAACTTCCTTTGTAACTAAGTCCCAGACTTACGAACGAGTTCCTACTTGGAGGAGGTTTGTAAGTCAGATTTGTTTGTAAGTCCAACAGTGAGGTCTTATACACCTTTGAAACAATTATACAATGTAAAGCATAACAGGTTTGGTGTTTTGGTTCTGCATTTTACTCTCCTGGACTGATTTTTTAAAACCGGTCACGCAGACTCATCCCCCTTCCCCCAAACCCACAATATTCTGGACTTTGTAGACATTGTATATATTACTTACACACTGAAAATCGTTGCTCACTCACTCACTCATAAACTGTAACGCTTTATCCTGTATACAGGGTCACAGGGGTTCTAGAGCCTATCCCAGGAGGCTTAGGGCAGGAGGCGTTTTTTACACCTGGAAAAAGTGCCAATCCATCGCAGGGCACACACATACACTAGGGGCAATTTATGAACACCGATGAGCATATTTTGTCTTTGGATTGTGGGGGAAAACTCACCAAGAACGAAGAGAATATGTAAACTCCATGCACACAGAAACGGGAATCAAGCCTGGCCGGAAATCAAACCCAGGCCCTGGAGGTGCAAGGCGACAGTGCTAACCACTACACCACAGAGCCAAACTGAAATTATTTTAGATAATTGTATAACTTTACATCTACAAATGTTCGTTGAAACCGCAGTCCGTTCGTATCTGCAGTAATTCCTTACTCCAGTGTTTGTAAGTCAGGGATTTACTGTATGAGATTTGCTTAAGTGGTTTATCATGAAGAGAGAAGCCTGAGGTATTTGCGTTTCTGGTTCCTTACAGTGTTAATGCTCATTGCCAAATGGTGGTGCCCTAAGTTCCCCCTGTTTTTAAACTAGTAAAAATGGCTAAAAGAAAGTAAAGCAGCTAAAAGTACAAGGGGCGTTTAAGTAAAAGCGGGAATTTGGATTGTTATTAATATGTTAATGTTTACAGTAAAGAGTGCAGTTGCTAGTCTAATCCCTGTACTGCGCTTGAAGTCTTTTATGAACGTCACTGGTTTTCCTTCTAAAAAAAAAAAGATTTCATCAAAAGTCCCAGTTTGACTTGAAATCACCTTAGAGATCTGTCTAACAGTGAAATTTCCTGTCTGTGGCCTCAAAACAAGGACACACACCCTTAAAAACAGCTAACATGAAAACACAAGGCAAAAGGATCAAAACACTCTCTTTAGTTGACATCCTGTGTGTGTGCGCGCCATCATTGTCCTGCACAATAGTCTTCCTTTAAGGTGTTTAAGTGCTTCCTTAGAGATGTATCCAATGTGTTAGTGTGTAAAAGCAATGGTGTGAATGTCCTGTCTGCTTTCCTCCAATAGTTCCTCCAGTAGTGAACTTGCTCTCCAACAAGAGGCTAAATTCTAAATTTGTCCTTTCTTGGGTCCCGCCCGCAGTTGGATGTTTTTGTCGATCCGTTCTGATCGCAAGAGAATGCGGTTTTTAAGCTGTTGTCCATATTGGGGATGGGGAATTGATACCATCTCTGAGAATTGGACTTAATGATGCTGTCGATGAGAACTTGCAGTGGAACGTCTGAGAATCTCAGGAATCCATTGCAAAGATCCACGGCTACAATTTAACTTGATTGAGCGAAACTGGAAAGCACACAAACAAACACAGACCAGGCAATGGTGATATTAAGAATTTTACTCCTAGCATTTCATTTTTTTATTTTTTAAAGAAATCTTGACACTTTTAGAGCAGGTCTTAGTTCCAGTCATAAACTTGATGAACTTGATTCTCCAGTTTAAATCACAGCTGCTGACAAGATCGTTTGGTTCTCTATTGTTGTGTTTACACTAACTAATCACCAATCAACATCATGCTCAATGAGCGGCAACTTACCCATGTCTTTCCCAAAAACAATCACTGATCCCCATCATTCCCTATGATCAGTCACTGATTCCCATCATTCCCTATGATCAATCACTGATCCCCATCACATTCATTGTCAAAGGACTAATTCCCATTATTTCCAAAGTCCAATCACTGATCCCCCATTTGACAATGTCCAATCACTCATCCCCCCATTGGACAGTGTTCAATTTCTTATCCCCATCATTTCCACTGATCAATCACTGATTCCATCTTTCCTAATAACCAATATTGTGTCACCATCATTACTAACAACCAGTAACTTAATCCTAAGATAATCACTAATCCCTATTATTGCTAATAACATGCCAATAACATGTCACTATTATTACCAATGACCAATCACTGATCCCCATCATGTCCAAGGTCCAATCACTGATCCCCATCATGTCCAAGGTCCAATCACTGATCCCCAAAAATTCCCAAAGACAATCACTGATCCCCATCCTTTCCAGTGACTATTGATCTCCACTGGTTCCCAACAACCATATTCACCATCCATTTTACCATCTTTCCCCATGATTAGTCACTAATTACCACTAATGGTAACATAATCCTAATGCATAATCACTGATCATCATCTTTTTCAATAACTATTAACTAATTGTCATCTTTCCTAATAAATAATCACCGATGACCATTGTTCTCAATAACTTATCATTTTTCATCAGTATTTCTTAATTAACAATCACTGGTCACCATCTTGCCTAACAACCAGTCACAGATCATCTGTCTTTCACCATAACTAATCAAAACAAGTTTGGATCAGATGGTCCACTGTGGCGACCTCTTGACATTTAGATAGAGAGTTTAGATAGATCTTGTAAACACTAATGCAAATGACCAATAACTGTTCACTCTTAAACAGTACAGTGCTTAAAAATATATACAGGATGTCACGGATCTGTTCTGTATCTGTCTTTTTCACACATTTAGCAAAGCCTGTTTTCATTCTGTCTGTCAGCAGAGTAAGAGCTGTGGCCAGAGTGTCTGAGAGACACCTAAACCACAAAGCCTCTATTATTGTACACTGTTTTAACGGGCATCTTTCTGATTAACAGTGCTGGAATCGGTCGCACCGGCTGCTTCATTGCCACCACCATAGGCTGTAATCAGCTGCGTCGGGAAGGAGTAGTGGACCTTCTGAGCATCGTGTGCCAGATGAGAGTAGACAGGTACAGGAATTCTTACAAGTACAAGTCATTTTTACATTCCTATCTTTTATCTTACATTAATTACATGTAAGTGACTCTTGTTTGTGTCTTAGGGGTGGAATGATCCAAACCGGAGAACAGTATGAGTTTGTCCACCATGCTTTGAGTCTCTACGAAGGCCGTCTATCAGCCGACACTGACCAGTGAACCCAAAGGAAGGCAAGGGGAAGAAGTTACGAGGATGTTTTTTTTTTTTTTCGAACCAGGGGGAACAATCTCTCAAAAGTCTAAGAGGTCGAATTTTCCAGACAATCTAGAATCTAAGGGATTGTTATAAAGATGTCTTGCAATTGCGATCTTAAACAGCAGTGGTAGTAGGAAGATCATACTTCTTCAAGGAGATCTTAGCAGATGTGCGCTGGATTCTAAAGAAGCATGTTCGCTCTGTCTATGTCGATTAAAACCAGTATCTGTTTCTACAAGTATACCTGCCCTCTGACCTCTGACCTCCAGTTTTGGACGTTCCATGGATCCACGTCGTGCTCAGACGGTCTAAGTATTCGATCCGAAACGTGTACAGTTAGGTACAGTATGGTAGATTAGCACTTTCTGTTTCTCGTCACTTCACAGAGAACTATCTTATTCGAAGACTGTTAGACGCATCAGCTGGACTCGCGCGTGTGTGTATGTGTGTGTGTGTGTGTGTGAATACTGTATGTCCCAACGGTTCCTCTAATCGTTTTAACAAACACCTACTCAAGATTTTAGCATGAATGTAAAGACGTTCAAATCTGCTCATTTTTTATTCTTCTGTATTATTTTGATTTCTATTTGTAAAAGACGAGGTTATAAAGTACAACACACCACGATACAATAATGGTGCAGTCCGCATTTAAACGTAAGTGTACTTTAAATAGCAGAGTTTGAAATATATAAATATATTAAATATAATAATAGTTATTTTTGTACTATCTTCCCTGAGTATTTGTTGCTTTAATATTTTTTTTAGTTCTTTTTTTCTATTTAAATAAAGCAACGTCCATCCAAAGTGAGAACATTAGGCAGAAAAGAAGTTTTACAAAAAAAAAAGTCCATATTAAAATAAATAAATAAATAAAATATCCAATGTTCTCATATCATGTTGCAGATACAGAGCTACAAGTTGATGTTTGGGAAAAACATAGACAAAGAATTTTTGAACAAACTGTTTTTTTATTTTATTTTATATGGATTATGGAATCATCTGGCTCAGACTGATAAACAGGATCAAATCCATTGCGATTTGGTTCATTTAAGAACTTGGAATAACCATGTACAGTATGTGTTTTAAAATCATAAAGCGTCTTGACAACTCCAACAATTTTTCTAATCCGTTTTTTTTTTTTTTTTTCATTTTGCTAAATTCCAACACAATACACACACTTAATGTGCTAAATCAGGTAGACACCAAATTCTAATAAAGCGAACATCTTTCCCTTCCGCACGGTCATTACACCGATCAGCCATAACGTTATGACCACCAACAGGTGACGTAACATTGAGTATCTCGTTATGTTCTGGAAGTGAACATTTTCTTCCTGAAGCAGAAAAAATGGGCAAGCTTGTGATGCCTAGACGACTGGATCAGAGCCACAGCACAACTGCAGCTGATGGCTGTTCCTTTGGCCATGCCAGACTGTGGAAATGCTTTAGGAATGGTTTGAGGAACATAACAAAAAGTTTGAGGTGTCGACTTGACCTTCAGGTTCTCACAACTTACACTACTTAAAAGCCTGATGCCAGATACTACAGCACGCCAGCTGAGGTCTAATGGAGTCCATGCTTTGAGATGTCAGGGCTGATTTTGTGGCACCAGGGGTCCGACACGGTATTAGACGGATGGTCATGACGCTATGGCTGATCCATGTGTATAGTTTTTTTTTTTTTGACCTGTCAACCTGTAAAGTATGCTTTTCTGTGCAAAAGTCTTAGCCCCTTACATTTTACATGAACAAAATATGAACATTTATATATTATATATATATATATATATATATATACCCTATTGTTGAATTGAATTTGTACTGTAAGTGAAGGAAGGCGACATTTTAGCCGAGTATTACGTACAAATCAGGTGATCTTATATAAAAATCTCTTATAGCTTTCAATTTCTTTACCCTTAACCAAATTTTTTATTTTTTTTTTTAGAGCTTGCATACGGTCAATCATATCTGTCAATCATATACATGTAAATCAGTTTTTATCTCATCGAGGTACAGGTACATGTACTGTATATCATGGTGAAGTGTATAAAAGTGCTATTAAAGCGTCTCCGAGGATCCCGCTGCTTCAATTCAGTGTTCGGTTTTATGAGATTGAAAGATGATTGTTGTATAACTTTAAACATTTCTTATGTTTTTTTGTATTGTCCATTTTTTATGGGGAAAAAACAAAAATTCCGATTATTTGTGATACAGAGGTTTTAATGATATATTTGTGAATTTCTATTCGACGTGTGTAGCATAGAAAAATCCGGTCAGTTTCTCGTCAGTGTACGTTGGCTTACTGTTTCTAGCTCTTTTTTTCCCACTCTTTCAGTGTTATTAACCTGTCAAAAACATTTTCCTCCCTTTTGTATGACTAATCCATGATTGTTGTGGGGGTTAAACAATGCGTAACTTTCAAACTTTTCAGATCTGTTACAGTAGATTATTCTAGCTTGTATAATCTGTACATATCTTCCTTCTATTACTACAATAAGTCAAGTCTGAGCCGGAGGTTCGGTGTGTCATGTTCAGCAACCACGACTGTCCGTTGGTTCAACCTGTGAAAACAAACCAGACTTATTATTATTATAATTATCAGTAATAAAACATACTGTTGATGGGAACGCTGGACTGTGTCATGATTTCAGGCCGTAATATCTAATGTTGAGGTACTGTACCACGTATGGTACGTTCACATAAATATGAGCCCTGTTTTATCTTTATGGAGATGTAATGTGGAGAAACGTGTTCTTGTGTATAGAACTAAAATTGTTATTATTATTATTGTTATTATTATTATTATTATTATTATTGCCGACTCAGACTGTACTTTAACTGGTAATAATATACCCAACTCTGTGACTCTGTGGTCTTTACAGTAAAAATAATAAATCAATCATACCCAGTGATTTTGGCATTGCTGTGGTTGTTTTGTATGCTCATGGGTAGCGAGGTACAGTCAACAAGATCATTAGTAAGATCATGCTTGTATAAAGTATGTTCCACCATTAACCAGGAATCAAAATAAAACTCCACAAGAATTGTGCACACCTTTTTAAGGAATAGGTCAGATTTTTAAAAATCTGTCCTAAATGCGTATAAGGACATTACATTAGATGCATATACAGGGTGGGTGAAAAGTAACTTGGCATTAAAAATTGGTAATTAAGTCCATATTTCTAATACAAATTTATTGAAACAAATTGTACATGTACTTTATTACATAGGGAAATAAAAGCAAATCTTTAAATTTCAGTGAAGTTACCAGTGGTGTCAACCAGTTTGCTCAAAAGGCTGGGGATGGAACGCACACTTCTGAAGGAAGTCGTTTGGGATGTTGCTGAGAACCTCCTGAATCCATGCCTCCAAGTCCTGCAGTGTGTCCCCCAGCATTTTCCAGGACGTTGGCTGGGATGATGCGGACCTCATGAATGCCCTCCAAGAACTCCATGTAATTTTTTTCTTGTGGGGCTATGCAAAGGAGGAGGTGTACAGGACAATGGCTCGCACACTGGAGGACTTAGAGGCAGTACATACTGTACATACTGTATACATGTACAATTTGTTTCAATAAATTTTCATTAGAAATATCGACTTTTATTCCCAATTTTTAACGCCTAGTTATTTACCCAGCCTGTACTGTTAGTACATTACATTGGATGTATATAAGTATATTGCAATAAGTCTTGGCCATTATAAGTTTTCCTGCTCTGCACAAGTCACCCGGAATGTGAGTACAGTGTAATCATGAATCATGGCCAAATTCCACAGCCCTCATACAGTACATTCAAAAGTTTAGCTGTATATTAAGCTTATGCAGTACCACCGTGCTGCAATCGAGTTGTTATCTTTCAAAGTTACAGCGTATTTACAGCTCTTTTCTTTCACTACAATTTTACAGTGGTGGCTTAGTGGTTTGCACTGTCGCCTTGCACCTTGAGGTTTTGGGTTCGATTTCTGCCTCGGGTCTGTGTGCATGGAATTTGCATGTTCTTCCTGTGCTTGGTGGGTTTCCTCCGGGTACTCCGGTTTCCTCCCACAGTCCAAAGACATGCAGATTAGGCTAATTGTTGTTCTCAAATTTGCCCGTAGTGTGTGAACATGCATGTGAGAACGTGTATGTGTGTGCCCTGTGATGAATTGGACACTCGTCCAGGCCTCCCATGACACTGTATCCAGGATAAAGCTGTATAGACGACCAGTGGGAGTGAGTGTAAAGTATAGTCATTCCTATGGCTGGTTAGGAAATGAGGGTTGTGTATATTGACCTCAATTACTTTACATTGTACTCGTTTTCCGGGTGACAAACTTTCCAGTTGGTGTGCAGAGCAGGAAAATGTACAACATCCAAGACCTATTCAATTTTGTAATGCACCTCAATTTTGATTTAAAACAAATATATATATATATATATATATATATATATATATATAGGGAAGAGTCTACCACCTGGGCACAATTTATTTTGAAAATTTTATTCCAGAAATACTCCACATCTATCTTTGAAGATCCTCTGCACAGAGCTCTTCAAGTCCCTCCACTGGATTTCAACAGGATTAAGATCTGGAGTCTAACTAAACTGTTCCAAAACAGGGTGTTATTTTACTTTATCACTGTCATCTTCAGTTTCAGATGTATTAGAGATGTCTGCAGACTTAGTGCCAAACTAGACTGGTGTTAGGAGTATTGTAAAGTTCATGATCTTGACCTGAGCTCCAGTCCCAGCTGAAGAGACGTAGATCCATGGCATGATTCTTCCACCACCATGCTTCACTATGAGTATAGTATCCTTCCTCTTACAAATTTATATCATGTCTATAATACTAAAATAAATGAAATTTATATTATACCCATATCTGTTAAATTAGTTTAACCTTACACTTTATTCGATTTATATGACTAATAGAGTAATTATTGAGTACAAGTTCTCCCTTGATATAAATACAGTATGTTAAAACATGACTCATGGTGGCGTAGTGGTTAGCACTGTGGCCTTACACCTCCAGGGTCAAGGGGTCAAGTTTGGCTTCTAGTCTGTGTGTGTAAATTTTTTCATGTTCTCCCTGTGCTTGGTGTGTTTCCTCTGGGTACCCCAGTTTCCTCCCACATATAAAGGCATGCAAATTGAACTAATTGCCGTTTCGAAATTGCCCTGTGATGGATTGGCATCCTGTCCAGGGTGTACCCTGTCCTGTAACCGAGGTCTCCTGGGATAGGCTCAAGGCCTCCTGTGACTGAGTACAAGATAAGCAGTATAGAGAATGAGTGATAAGATGCATGAATCCTTTTTATTTTTTTAGTGAAATAAACTGTCTTGTTTTTGCACCAGACATATTTTTCAGACAAGTTCCACCTTGGTCTCATCAGTCCATTACATATTTTCCACATGGTTTGGGGTGGACCCCAGGTGGATTTGGATGTTTTCCTTTAACTGAGAAAGATCTTCCGTGTAGCCATCCTACCTCAGCCCAGGCATACGAAGAACACGGAGTGCTTGCTACTTGCTCAAAATTCCTCCAGCTCCTTAATGTTTTGTCTTTGGTTATGTGATTGTGGTGCTCCAGTTTCTCCATTTGTTAATGTTAACCTTCAGTGTACATTTAATATTTGCACTTTAGTGAGATCCTGTTCATGCTTTCCATGCTCTTTGGCTTCAGATGAAAGCAAGAAGGCATCAAGAAAATTATATGTTGATTGGAGGTGATCAGGGGTATGATAAATACTTTTGGACATGATTTTGTGTAATTATGTGTATCTCTTATGCATGCATGTCAAAGTTTTTTTATTATTATTATTATTATTGTCAAGAACTAACCTGAGATGACCAGAAGACGTAGCTTTAGCGGTTAGCCCTGTGTAGCGTGACTGGTAAACCCAAACGCGGAGTGACACGAATAGGCAGGATAATCACGCAGTTAGTCTAAGGACTCTCACGATTGGGGAGCAAGGGAAAGACACAATCTAACCCGCGTCCTATAAATACACACTCAGCAAGAAAGCGAAACCAAAAAGGTGAGTACTCACAGTTAGATGACCGCAAACGAGGCAACATCGGGCAACTCAATGACTGAGCGTTGTACTGTGGTTTGTTTACTCCTTTTATACTTCCTGGTTTGCGACCGCCTTACTTCCGGGTCCTAGTGACGGTCGCGGCTTGAGTGTGCATGACAGTACCCCCCTGTCCAGGACTGGCTCCTGACGGTCCTGGGGTGGAGGATACCCGACGACGGTAGTCTCGAATGAGTTCGGGGTCGAGGATGAACCGGGCCGGAATCCACGATCGTTCCTCGGGGCCGTAGCCTTCCCAATCGACCAGGTACTGGGTGCCTCTGCCCCGAGGGCGTGAATCGAGGATCCGACGCACGGTGTAGGCGGGACCACCGTCAATGATGCGGGGAGGAGGAGCAGGGGGGGTGGGTGGAATCATTGGAGAGGTGATGAAGGGTTTAAGTTGAGATGTGTGGAAAACCGGGTGGATCCGGAGCGCCGCAGGCAGCTGGAGCCGGTAGGTGACAGGGTTTATCCTTAGGGTGATGCGGTATGGTCCGATGAAGCGAGGTGAGAGTTTCCTGGATTCGGTATGAAGGTGGAGGTTCTTTGTGGATAACCATACCTTGTCACCTACTCTGTACAAACGTCCCGGAGGGTGTCGACGGCGGTGTTGACTGGTGTACTGTTGATTGGCCTTCTGGATAGCGAGGTTGGCCTGGTTCCAGAGCCGTCGACACCTACGGACCAACTGTTGGGCTGATGGTACGTCGACCTCCGGTTCTTGATGGGCAAACATCGGAGGTTGGAAACCATAGCATACCTCAAATGGGCTTAGATTGGTGGCTGAGGAGACGTGTAGGTTGTGGGAAAGTTCTGCCCATGTGAGGTAGCGGGCCCAGGAGCGCTGGCGGTCGGCCACAAAACATCTTAGGTAGCGCTCCAGTTGTTGGTTGGTCCGTTCCGTCTGACCATTAGTCTGAGGATGGTATCCGGATGACAGACTACTGGTGGAATTGATCAGACGGCAGAAGGCCTTCCAGAACCGGGCGGTGAACTGGGGCCCCCTGTCCGAGACGATGTCTTTGGGGAACCCATGCAGGCGGACTACGTGTTCCAGTATTAGCTCAGCGGTGGTTTTGGCTGATGGGAGTCCGGTGAGGGCCACCAGGTGCACAGCCTTGGAGAACCGGTCAACAATGGTGAGGATGGTGTTCTTCCCTTCGGAAACCGGCAGGCCCGTGATGAAGTCCAGGGCAATGTGCGTCCAGGGCCGCCGAGGAACAGGAAGGGGTTGAAGCTCTCCCGGGGGTGGCTGATTGGTGTCCTTGGCCCTGGCGCACACCGGGCACGCCTGGACGAACTCGGTGATGTCCCTTCTCATGGACGGCCACCAGAACGCCCGTTTGATGAACGAGAGGGTCCTTCTCGTCGCTTGGTGTCCGGCGACCGCGGAGGAGTGGCCCCATTGGAGGACGTCTGATCTCACGTTCTGGGGTACGTAGAGTCGTCCAGGCGGCACGCCTGCCGGCCCGGCCTCTGCGGCCTGTGCCTGGCGGACCCTTGTCTCCAAGTTCCACTGAAGAGGTGCGATGATCCGGGAAGCGGGGATGACAGGCACGGGATCCGCCCGGGGAAGGTCTTCGTCATGTTGTCTCGAAAGTGCGTCGGCCTTGGTGTTTTTGGACCCCGGGCGGTACGATAGGTGGAAATCGTACTGTTCGAAAAATAGAGCCCACCGTGCCTGTCGTGGATTCAGTTGTCTTAAGTTCCTGATGGTGATGAGGTTCTGATGGTCGGTCCAGACGATGAACGGCTCACTGGCGCCCTGGAGCCAGTGACGCCATTCCTCCAAGGCCCACTTTATGCCCAGCAGTTCGCGGTCCCCTACCCCGTATCGCTGCTGAGTGGGGTTGAATTTTTTGGAGAAGAAACCACACGGGTGCAGTTTCTGGTCTGGACCTCGTTGAGAGAGAACAGCGCCGGCGCCCACATCCGACGCGTCCACCTCCACAACGAAAGGTTGGTTGGCGTCTGGGTGGAGAAGGATGGGAGCGGTGGTGAAACGATGACACAGATCTTGGATGGCGGAGATGGCAGCAGGTGTAAGGCGAAACGGGTGAAGCGAGGGCCTGGTCAAAGCAGTTAATGGTGCTGCAACTGTACTGTAGCCCCGGATGAAGCGACGATAGAAGTTCGCAAACCCCAGAAAACGTTGAAGCTGTTTGAGGGTCCTGGGTAGGGGCCAGTGACGCACAGCTTCGAGCTTCTGAGGATCCATGGCCACACCCTGGGGCGAGATGACAAAACCCAGGAACGTGGTGGAGTGCTCGTGGAAAGCACATTTTTCCAGCTTGCAGTACAGTTGGTGAGCGAGCAATCTCTTAAGAACCGCCCGAACATGTTGGATGTGCTCCTGGAGGTTATGGGAATAAATGAGGATATCGTCTAGGTAGACGAACACCCATCGGCCCAGCATGTCTCTGAGGACGTCATTAATAAATTGTTGGAAGGCCGAGGGTGCGTTGCAGAGTCCAAAGGGTATGACCAGGCTCTCGTAGTGTCCAGTGGGTGTGATGAACGCCGTCTTCCACTCATCGCCCTCTCTGATACGCACCAAGTTGTAGGCGCTCCGGAGGTCCAACTTCGTGAAAATGGTGGCACCAGAGAGGGCGTCCAGGGCAGAGTTGGTGAGTGGCAGCGGATGTCGGTTCTTTATTGTGATCTTGTTTAGCCCCCGATAGTCGACACATGGGCGAAGTTCGCCCCCTTTCTTCTTCACGAAGAAAAACCCCGCGGCGGCTGGTGAGGAGGAGGGCCGGATGGTACCGTGGCGCAGGGCGTTGGCGACGTACTCCTCCATAGCCTGGGTCTCGGTGGTCGATAGAGAGTAGAGATGGCCGCGGGGGGGGGCGGAGCCTGGCTGAAGTTCAATCGCCAGGTCGTATGGGCGATGAGGTGGTAGGTGAGTGGCTCTTTTTTTGCAGAATACTTCAGCCAGGTCTCGATACTCAGGTGGAATGGCGTCGGTGTCGACGTCGGGGACCTCGGACTCCTTGGAACACGTCCCAGCCGGTGCCCGGAGGCAGAGCTCGGTGCAGGTCGGCCCCCACTGAAGGATCCGGTTCTGTGCCCATGAGATGAGAGGGTCGTGCTGCAGTAACCAGGGATAACCGAGGATGACCGGAGGTGATGAGATAGGTGTGAGGAAAAACTGTAGCTGTTCGTGATGCTGATCGATGATGAAAGAGAGAAGTTGGGTCTGGTGAGTGATGGGGCTAGATGACAGGGGCCGACCGTCGACGGAGGTGATGTGAAGCGGCTGGGATAACGCCTCGATCTTTACCCCCATTTCTTTGGCATACGTGGAGTCAATGAAGTTCCCCGCGGCACCGGAATCGATGAACGCGGTACTTCGGACCCGTTTGTGGCCAAATTGGAGGGTTACCTGAACCGTGAGACACGAAGTGGTGGTGTGGGGGGTGGTGGAGAGGTGGATGGCGCCCGGTGAGTCTCTCCCCTTGTTCACCGGGGCTGCGCGTTTCCCGGGCGTAGCGGACAGATTGCCCGGTGATGGGCCGCTGACCCACAATAGGCGCACAGACCTTCTCGGAACCGGCGTTCTCGTTCTGTCACGGTTAGGGAGGCGCGTCCTAATTGCATGGGTTCCCCGGCTCCGGTGTTAACCACGGCAGGAGGTGGAGATCCGACAGGTTCAGTGATGGCGGGAGTGAAGGTGGTGGATGGTCGAGGTGACGTGTAGGCGTGGATTGGAGCAGGTGGCAGGGTCCTCGGGGCTGGCTTCGGACGAGAGAGGAGGCGCTGGTCGATGCGGAGGGCGAGTTGGATTAGCCCTTCCAGGGTGGCGGGGAGTTCTCGTCCGGCCAGTTCATCCTTGATGCGTGAAGCCAGTCCCTCGTAGTAGGATGTCCGGAGCGCGGCGTCTCCCCAGGCTGTCTGTACTGCGAGGGTGCGGAATTCGGCAGTATAGCGACTCACGGACAATCCTCCCTGCCGCAGGTGGTAGAGCTTTGTGTCGGTCTCCACCTCGCCCGCAGGATGTTCAAAGGTGAGTCTGAGCTGGCTGGTGAATTCGTTGTATGAATGGGCGGTATCGGTGTCTGCTCGAAGCACTGCCGTGGCCCACTCAGCTGCCTGCCCGGACAACAACGATACGAGAAGAGCAATGCGAAGCCGATCGGTGGAGTACTTGGTGGCGTTGAACTCAAACACTAGATCTAATGCTGTCAAGAACACATTACATCTTCCGTCCGTGCCGTCCCATTTATCTGGTAGAGCTAGAAAGACATCTGAAGGGGGGGGAGGCGGCGCGGCGGCCGCCGCGGCGGGTGGCCGGCTCGTCGCGTCAGCAACAGCCGCGCGGAGATCCGCGTTCTCCCGCCGGAGCTCCGCCACCTCGCGGCGCAAGGCCGCGACGTCTTGGACGCTCTGACGCAGAGTAGCGAGCTCTCCGGTTAGCTGATTGATGAGCGCGGCATGCTGATCCACCACACCGCAGAGGCGCGCATGCTCCGCTGGGTTCACCGCGGAAGGCTCAGTCATTCTGTCAAGAACTAACCTGAGATGACCAGAAGACGTAGCTTTAGCGGTTAGCCCTGTGTAGCGTGACTGGTAAACCCAAACGCGGAGTGACACGAATAGGCAGGATAATCACGCAGTTAGTCTAAGGACTCTCACGATTGGGGAGCAAGGGAAAGACACAATCTAACCCGCGTCCTATAAATACACACTCAGCAAGAAAGCGAAACCAAAAAGGTGAGTACTCACAGTTAGATGACCGCAAACGAGGCAACATCGGGCAACTCAATGACTGAGCGTTGTACTGTGGTTTGTTTACTCCTTTTATACTTCCTGGTTTGCGACCGCCTTACTTCCGGGTCCTAGTGACGGTCGCGGCTTGAGTGTGCATGACAATTATGTGTTTTACAAAACCAAAAAACTTTCCTATTTGTTTTATCATTTAAATTTTGGATTTTTTTGTTAATAAAGCTACATTAAAGGTCTCATCTCCAATGCTCCTCCAATGTTTTATTGTTCCTCATTTATTTCACTTCTCCTCTAAACATCCTGTTTTAGGGTCTATGTACAGTAAATGAGCCACTTCTGAGCCGCGCCCGACTGTAGAATTGCAGAGCTGAGCAACAGATGAACTGTGGGAGGTGATCTTCTTTTGTGAGGTCACATCAGGGAGAAAATCGAATTATATTGTTCAAGCCCTGGCAGTAAATAAATAGAAAAAGGTTTTTGTAGATGTAACCAAACGTTTAAAATGATTAATAAGCAAATATTGCTAATTAGGATTTTTTTAAAATACTATATATATATATATATATATATATATATATATATATACTCATTCAAGCTTAGTAACTAATTTGTTTCATGAGGGCAGTTTATCCCAATCTGTCCGCCCCCTGGTGCAGGGAACATGCCGAACTCCACACAAAAGGTCATCTGATATTAGATTCAAACCCGCGATAATGGAGCAGTGAGGCAGTAACACTACCCAATGTGTCTTGTTTTGTCTGATGCGAAGCCATAAACTAATCTTTAATTATAACTTGCTGCTGCTTAGTTATGATATTTCTTTATCCAGACATTTATAAGGGGTGAAACTTTAATTGAATACATCTGGCTTGGATTTTTCACTTATTAACAAATTAAATTGAGAAGTTTTAAAAAAGAATGTTAAATCTTAATTTAAACTATAAAGTGTATTGAAACGAAATGGCGGTCTTTACCTCTTTATCTCATTTACAAGGTTACTTTGGAACTTAGGCTAGACCCAGTCAAAGACTGTACTTCTTCTACTGCTTTTAATTAAATTCTTTTATTCATTCTGTTAATTACTTATTTTAATTAAATGTGTTATATTTTTGTTTTATTTTAATTTTTTAAATTATTCAAGGTTTTTCTTTTTATTTTCATGTCTCTTCAAAAAAAAAAAAAAACTTTTTTATGCATTATGTAAAGCACTTTGAATTGGCTTGCCTACTAAGTTCCCATTACTTAATTCAGATAAGTGAAAAAAGTGACATAAGCACATTTCAGTAGTGATTACTCATTTCATTTAATCATTTCCACTCTTAGGCGTCAGTCACTGCTGAGATCAACTGCTCACACCTAACGTTTTGTTCTATGTTACAGAACTTCCTGTCTGTTTCTGTTCAATTTCCCCACTCTCTATTTAAATATTTGCCAGATCACAAAATGCAACTCTGAACGTAAGGAATTTCAGCTCAGGACTTAAACCTGAGATATCTTTCTAGAGACTTGCTTTTATCACCAGAATTTTTCAATTTAGAAAAACAAAAAGTCATTAGGGGAAAAAAAGGAAAGTCCTTTAAACTATATCAACAAAGTATTTAATGGTATATAATAGAAGGAAGTAAAGTGAACTGGCCATGGAGCTGCTTCAACCTGAGTGGTGTATATGATGTAAAAATCAGTGTGGCGTTAACAGCCCGGCTGCTCTGTGGGGTATACAGGAAGGAAAAGGGGTGGGCTGCCTAAAAGGGTTCGAACAACAATAGCAGCTCTTGGCTTAACATTTGTCAGAGATCTAAAAACAGGCAGAAATAAAAACCTTAGTCCTGGATTTATATTAAAGACATGTGGTTCTGAAAGAAACCTGAAAGAAGTTTCGGATTTTAGAAGAGAGGTATCCTGAGATATCTGACAGACTTCGCCTTCCATCACTGTCATTGTTTTGCTTGGTCACTGAATTTGAACTTCAGACCGATCCTGATTGAGGAAATCCGCCAGAGACTGAATGGTTTGCTCGCACGCATTCTTGACCAGCGCTGGCCCATGAGTGTCAGAGGCTCAGACGCAGGCCCGAGTGGATCTCATGAACTTTGGGGAAAAATCTGTTTTAGACGAATATAGCCAACGCATGGGGAGCCTACATTTCCAATCTTTTTCAAATCCTTTGGATTATCTTTTCAAGCGTCTCTTCAAATTGAAGTTCTATTTATTAACGAAAATCATCTAATAACCTGATAAATCAAAAATGCTGAAGCCTGAAGCTGTTTCTGTAGCCATCTGGGTAGCATGTGGAGTTATGGTGAGTAAAATCAAATCTAAAATCCTAAAAAGATTTTGTTGTACTTTATATAATAAGCCAATATATTATAATTGTGCTAAAAATGAGAAATTTCTGGAAATTGCAAAAAAAAAAAAAAAAAAAAAGATTTTACCTTTTTAAATCCCAAATTTTCTTTTAGCATGCAAGTTCGCTTAATTAAAAATGAAATGCCGTCCAAATTACCAGCCAAAAACTGTAAAGGTATAACATGAACATCATGAAGACGTATTGCAAAATAGTTATAACACATTCAAATTCTTTCAATTTAACTAATAACTTTTACAAAGTTCATATTGGAAGAAGATTGATGATGATGATGAAGCTAAATATTTATGCTTTAATGCTTTAAAGCTGCTTTGGACCAATATTATTATACGAACAAATGACTTTTTGTTTATGTAAAGATCATTTGTGTCAATGTTAAAAGTGCAATGCCAATAATATCGAATTACACTGATTACACGATGTTGATGCTGATGCTTCAACATGCATCCATGTTGAAGATGAATGTTTTTGTTAAAAATGCTATTTGAACCAACAAATGTAACTTAATTAAGTAAAGATGATGATCAAGTCATAGTTGTATGCATTGTTTAAATTGTACATTTATATCCAGACTTTCTATTTCTATGTAAAATTTATTTCTTGAATTAAACGATGATGATGATGATGATGATGATGATCAAGCTACAGTTTTACACGCTTTTATTAAAATTATATCCAGAATTTATATAAACTTATATAAACTATGTAAACTTGCTTCACTAAAATGTCCAATGTTAAAAGTTCTAGATAAATTCTAAATTAAATCTATTAAATGAAATGAAATTAAATTGAATTGAATTGGATGATGATAATGATTTCAAATAATTGCATTTTATTCATTTCTTTATGTACTGATTCAGGGTGTGTTGCTGGCGGAAACTCAGCAATGTAGCATTAGCGACCTCAAGGACATCGAAATCCTCACTGATTCTATTGAGTTTGCATTGAACATCTCAGATGTGGAATGTCAATTTGGAGTGAATGTTTCAGAAAGGCCCGAGAACTCGACACACTGTGATCAAGATCAAGAAATGACCAAATGTAAACTTGTGAATTTGGAACCAGGAACATGGTACCACCTGACTATTACAACACAGACAGATCAATACAACGTTTCCCTGGCAACAAGTAAGTGATGTGGTTTCTGTGACTTGTGTGACTTGTGTGACTTGTTTGTATATGTTTGTGTGAGTTTGTACACACTTACTGTATGGACGTGCCTAGATGCTTATAATGAAAAATAACATCACCTTTAATTCCAATAAGTTTTATGACAGAATTCTATGTCTTACAGTTTGTCCACATCTGTGTGTAAAAGAAAAAAAATCTTGCTATATTTTGTTAGAAACTGATCATTTCTGTAAAATGTTATAAGCATTAATATTTCAGACATAAAAGGTAAACAAGAATATATGTACTGTATATAGTGCACCAAAAAAGGAGAACTACCTCTTATATAGTCAGCGACCTATTTCAAGCTTTTTTTAAATTCTTTTTCGTTTTCTTGTTTTCATGAAAATTCAAAATCCAGTATCTTTACTGTATATAACATTTTATAATACATACAGTATAAATACAGGGATCTCACGAAAGACTGCTGACTTGACAGTTCTCTAGAAGATGATCATAGACACGCTTCACAAGAAAAGGGAAACATGTGGTGGGAAAATATACACACGCAAGAGGGATGTCAGAAGCTTTTAGAAAAATTTCCAGAGCAAAGGCAGCTCGAGATCTTGGGAGAGCTTTATAAGGGGAAGTGATGCTGGAACCAGTGCATCAAAAGGGAACACATCACCACGCACAGAGGGAAATGCAGGAAAATTTGCTGCAACAGTTGCATTTCTAGTATCACACCACTTCTGAAACTGGTTTGCTGAACATATTACTGGGCTTGATCTGCCAGGGTTAGGGTTAGGTTTAGGGTTAGGGTTAGGGTTAGGTCAATTCTCCTGACCTGAACACTACAGAGAATCTATGAGCTGTGGTAAGAAGAAGATGAAAAACACCCGACCCAGCAATGCAGATGAGCTGAAGGCTGTAATTTGAGAATTAATTTACACTAAAAGAGCCCCACCTGAGTACTGAACACATAAATAAACATACTTGTCAGAAGTTTGGCGTTTGTGTATTGTACATATTTTGATGATTGAGTTACGAGCATATTCTAATATTTTGAAATACTGGATTTTCGTAAGCTGTGATCATCAAAATTAAAATGAACAAAAAAAAAGTCTTGAAATATATCAAATACATATAATGAATCTAAAATATATGAGAATTTCAGTTTTGGAATTACATTTTATAATACAGCACTCTACAAAAGTTTTACGCACCCTAAGATCCTAGGACTTACAATATATACATACACACACACACACATACACACTGAGTTTTTTCATTTGTGTTGCCCATGTGTTCCCGAGGCAGCTTTGGCTGTGGTGTCCAGCCCGGATGTTAGCGGAGGGAACCTTGGGTGCTGTGGGTTGTGTGGTCGGGCCTCTCTGTGGATCAGAGTTTGGATTGGGATCTCTGGAGTTTTGAGGTCGGGTCAACAACCTTAACCTTGCCTGCTGAGCCCCATGTGTGCCGGGCTGTAATGCTCTGGGTGTTCTGACCAGCATTGACTTTTTTGTTCTGCATTGCTGTGGGATCGGGCCAGGCAGACTGGCCTTTGGTCCTTGCAGGTGTAGATGAGACATGGGCACTCATGAGCATGTCACAGGTTTACTGGTATATAATTGGTAATCAATGTTATTTAATTCACCTGGTGGGGGTGTTAATGTTATGGCTGATCATTACTCTACAGTACATATGGATGGTAAAATGTAGTACATTTTCTCAGCACACCGCAGCCATGATCAGACGGTATGCGTCATGTCTGAAACCCCGGCCTCCCAGGAACTCCTTTAGTGACCCAAACATGTTGAAATGGCTTGGAGTGAGGTCAGGACTATACAGGGATGTGGGAATAACTCCCAGCCGAGTTCCTGTAACGTGCAAGTGGTGCGATGGACAGTATGAAGTCGTGCCTTGTTCTGCAAAAACAAAATGCCTTTGATGATCAAACCAGATTGTTTTGTTTTTTTTCATTAAAGAAAAGCGCCATTAAGGGAGCTACAGAGAGGCAAGTGGTTTAGCAGTCCAATCATATACTGTATATTCTTACTGTACTGTAGGTCCTTTATTTGTTGTGACTCATCTACCATTTGTGATGTTCAGGATAAGTTTATATGAAATGCACCCCATTTTAATGTTAAGCCCATTACGCTGTCATCTTTCGTTTTGGTAACTACAGTATACAAATGATGTGCCCATGTGATTTCCCAGTATATATTGTATTGAAAGCTGAGGTTTTGGATGCTGCCAGGAAATATTTCATGATGTATGAGTCAGAAAGATTTACACAGTGTCCTCTGAGACACAATAAAACACTCAATTCAGGCTGTTTTATGAAATGGAAATGTGGTTCTAAGGACTTATTGCTGGAGCTGGATGAACATGTACAGGTTGCAGACAATAATAGGTTATTTTATTATTATTGTAAATTGTGTACTTTTTGGTGTGTTGTGAGAACATCAAAATCAATGATAAACAAAAAAAACCCCGTACAGTAATACGTTTAGAGGCGTATATACTTATGCACTCAGACATGAAACTTAAAAACAATATTAATATTTTTTTTTAAATCAGAAAACGTTAAAAAAAACATTTAATCGTGTGAAATTTAGGGTTATATATATATATGATGTTATATATATATATATATATATATATATATATATAAAATTAAACTTTTTATTAATCTACATTGGGTCAGACATTAGGATTGCTTTTATTTTGTAAAGAATTTTTCAAAAATCTATACGTATAAACCCCTTTGTGTGTGTGTGTGTGTGTGTGTAGGTGACATTGTGTCTGATGTTTGGCTTGGCTCCAGAACAGCAGTCAAACGCAAAGTATTTCCAGACACTTCTGGCCTCTCCTCTCCCCTGCCCTTTCCCACCCCATTGTTCTTGTGTGCTAGAGGAAATGGGAAGGAGGGGTGGACTGCGTTCTGTTTTGATTGGAGGTTTAATCGGGTTCAACAGCACAGCTTTGCTCTTGACCCTCTCACTGATGCCATCATCTAAACCTCTCTGATATTCGTACATTAAAAGGTGCAACACCCAAAGGCTAAAAATAAAATCGCAAAACTTTATCGGTGCAATTTTAAGCCTAAGAATGTAGAAGAACAATCAGCAGGAACGTTCATTCCACTTTGGTGGACGATCGACCAAAGAGCGTTAACTGATTATCGGGAATTCTTAATAATTTTTTTTTTACATAAAATAAAAAATATATATATTAAAATAAATAAATAAAAACCTTTCCAGCTTTTACCACTGTTCACAATGAAAGTCGGAAAGCCGTGTGCACCTGATAAACCCTGCTTTCAGGAAGACCTGCTCATCTGCTTATATGTTTGGTTTCCTTAAATAGCCAGGAATTATTTATGCTCTGCAGGAAAAAATACAGTAACATAAAAAAAGACAGTTATCCCTCACAACAAGTAAAAACTTCCGGGTCATGGCACTCGTGTCCGATGAAAAAACAGAATGGAATGCCAGTGTTTGTTCTGGTTTTCTTTTTTTCCCCCTTTTTTTTTTTAGGTTTATATAGTGCTGTCAATCAATAAAAAAAAATGAATCTAGTTAATCACAGTCAATTGCAATTAATTGCAATTTATACTTATATTATAAACATGCAATGTTGGAATAAAGAAATGCATGACAAACTGGTTAGAGAAAACAACTTACACAGTTTTATAATAACTCAAACCTTAACATTAAAGTCTCTCGAATGGCACCGGCATGCATTGTCTGGATAACGGACCTGGGTAAAGGGCTTGAACCAAAATCGTCAGATCTAGCAGTCACAGTCGCAGCTTACGTTAAAGAAATCACATGACACAGACAGTATACATAACCTGATAATAACAGATTAAAACATGGTTTTGTTTAAAACTCCTCAAATATTTGATACCCAGCAGGAATGTTTTGTCTTAAAAATGTTCTTGTGAGGTTAATTACATCACATACACTAAGACAATGTTGGTATTATGTTGTACTTGAATGTATGACTTTGATTAAATGAAGTTGGAACAACATTGACTACATGACAATGGAATATAGAACAAAAGCCCCTAATACAATGTTGCAAAAACAACTTCAAGACCAAATGAATAGCAATCTGTTGGCCTGAGTCGGACTCGAAATCCGGTCGCTGTGCCGATAGCAATGCTTGTTTACCACTGGAGCACTGGAGAACATGCTGTTGATGCTAAAAAAAAAATAGCACGCATGTAACAACAATACCATGTCTAAGATGCAGTGTGGACGCTGCGCAAACACCATATCACAGTAGAGTGAGTCTGGAGCTAAGATGCTAAGATGGATTTTATTAATCCACCATAAATGCTTTGAATAAAGCTTTAAATTTCATTGTTTTGTGGTTGTCCAGTATTTCAAGATTCAAGATCCAAAGATTTATTAATTCCAAAGGGAAATTGCTTTGTCTTAGTAACAGTTGCTTTTCAGTGTCAATTAAAGTAATGAAATAAACAAGGGAATTAGAATAACTAAAGAATGTATTATGTATTGTGCTAGTAGGAAGGTACAGCATGTATTGTCATGCTGTCATGACTGAATTCACATTGATTGTCCTTAGAAGGGAAAAGGGGAAAAGGAGAGAGTACATACTGCACATTCTGTATAATACAGTTTAAAATATAAGGCCCACTAGTGTTGGGAGAACAAGTAATGTATTAATGTCATATTATAATATTGCATCATTACAGACGGTTTATACTATTTGCAATGCTGTGTTTGCGTCATTCATTTAACATTATCTTAATGTTTTTTCACCAAAGTTATTCATTCCAAGTTGAATCAATAGGGAACGTCCTTATAACCATATTACAACGCTCATCTAACATTAGGGTTCTTGTGGGGTATGGTGGTCTTTCCTGGTGTCCGTAACATTCAGGATTAGTCATCATTCATAGGTTTTATCTGTAACATAAAAAGCTGTTTGTTTTCGTTATTTTTGCTTAGGGAAATAAATACTTGGAGCTACTGTAATGTGAATAGCTAACATATCTTATGGAAGTTCCATCTAAATATACAAAGAAAATGTGTAGCTCATTAATAAAGGGCAATTGCTTTAAATGCATGCCGCATGTACTGTATGACTGTGAGTACTGATATGAATTCAATATTGATTTTTATATTACCTACTTACTTGCATCATTTTAAAAGCAGCGATTTAAAAAGTCAGAACACTGCAGCATTGTTTTGATCAACTCATACAAGTTACTGTGGGTCTGAACGAGTCACCAGGGAGGAAAAGCTGCAAAACAAAGCAAGTGCTCAGTGGTAGCTGATGTCTAGCCTCGGCCTTCGTTGCTAAAAGGTCCTCTTTCCGCTACTCGCTTTCCCACAATGCGCTCTCCATGGGCAGCACAGCATCCAGCCAGGTTTGGCGTTATTTAAATGCCCCGAGAACAATCTTATCTGGGTTGTGCATCAAACACCGGCGTGCTCTTATAGAAAAACCTGTTCAGTCCAGAGCAGCTTTGTGTGATTTTTTTTTCCTCTTCACGGTTATAATTTTTTTTCAAAACTATGAAATATGACATACGGCATTAGGTAAATAAGTATCATCAACAGTAGACAATTGTTTAGGGGGATTGTTGGTTCAGTGGTAGGTCTTTTGCCTGTCATGTGGAAGGCCCAGGTTCGATTCCCAGCCAAAACCCGGCCACTGGATGTAGTGCCGGTCCCAAGCCCAAATACAATGGAAGGGGTTGTGTTGGGGAGGTGTAAACCCATAATGAAACTGTCTCTCATGAAGACCATTCCAGGAAAGCGAGACCAAAACGTACCTCTGCTGCAGAGCAGAAGTTCAGCCTCGGAAATCAATTAATGATGAAGGCTTTACAGATCATAAGTAGCATATTATAGATGTTTCAGCATTGTTTTACAGTGTAGAACAAAATACAACCCAGGAAAGACCCTGAAATTATAAGGTTTGTCCAATATTTTGACTGGTGGTGTATTGGCTTCAGTGAACTATGTTGAATAACTTTTGCATTTCAGCCATTAGCAGACACCAGAGTGATCCAGAGTGACTTACATTTTTATTGCATTATACATCTGAACTGTTGAGGAACAATGCAGGGCCAGTGACAAACAGTGACGCTGGGGTTAGGTTTAGGGTTAGTGTTAGGGTTAGTTGAACCTGGGACCATACCGTAGTCCAATGCCCTTACCACTGAGCGACCCCTGAATAACAGTGAGCATGGCTATGTTACTCAGAAATGCTTGGATCGGAGTAGTTTTTGATTCTGTATTTGTCTCCCAGGACCTTCAGTGGTGCAGAGTGTTCAGGTGGTTAGAGACGTTGAAAGCCTGAGCATGTCCTGGAAGCCCGGCCCAGGGAGAGCAGAGCAATTCCGGATTCTGCTCAGAGACAGCGATCAGAATCTTAGCTCCACCTGGAACGTCACGTTGGACAACACTACAACATCGTACACGATGGACGGCCTGACTCCTGGTCGCGTCTACAACGTGAGCATCATCACCGAGGCGGCAGGGAGACAAAACGCCATGTGGCTGCAGGAACAAACAGGTACATCATGACAAAGCTGGGAGATTCATCCCATAGCTCTTACAAGAGAAAAGGCATTAAGAGAGATGAAACGTCTGAGCTACCTTCATTCTTTCCTTTTGTGTGTGTGCGTGATTGAGTGTGTGAGTGTGTGTGTGTGACCTTTTACACAATGTGTCAGGCAGTTAGGTGAACGCCCTGTCTCTTTTTCCTACTGTGTGAAGGCAAAGCTTGGCCTTCACTCCTCATGTGTTATATCACCCGCTACACCGTGTCAATCATATCTTAACGGTGTTTAACCGCTAACACACACACATATGTACAAAAGCACACACAGAGTAGATTACATCAGTGCTCAAGCTCCAGTTCCTTTCTTTGAGAACGTTCGAAACCAGACTGTAAACATCCTGAAACTATTCAAACAGTACCCCACTTTAGGTACCCTGTGTACCCTGCTAAGTACACTTAAAAGCTTCAATCTGTCAACAGCCGTTTTAATTTCCCTGACGCACATATACAGAAAGGAAACTCAAGGCTATTAGTGCAGAAAGTAAAAGTGATTCAGTTGGTCAGTGTAAGGTTAAAGCTTAAAGAAACCTTCGGAGAGCTTTACTGTACCTCCTCTCTCCACTTGCCTAGAGGTAGAATCTCAGGTTCGTTAAAATATAATTGTCCCCCACATTCCTGATGATATATTCAAATCCAGTTAACCACAATACCTCTACACTATAAACCAATTTGCTCTTCTACTCCTGCAGAACCGAGCATGGTCCTCAATCCACGTATGGAGAGCAAGGGCAGTCAGACGAGCCTCCGGGTCTCTTGGGATCGAGCTCCCGGTCATGTGGACTCTTACCTGGTCCAGCTACAGTCTAATGATTCAGCTGTAAATCAAACTCTGGCCTCGAACACCACACAGGCTCAGTTCGACCATCTGACTCCTGGGAGCAGCTACCAGGCCAGGATCTACACCAGGAGTGGTGATCTCAGCAATCACGTCAATGTGACTGCCACAACAGGTACGTACTGTGTATGATTGGAACTGATACAGTACAGTACGCCTTATTATGAAAAGTCTTATCATGAGTAGCAGGTTTTTGATGAAGCTTAACTTGATTAGGCTGAATTAGTCTTGGGCTTAAATACAAGAATTTAAGATTGATCACATATTTATTCGTCACATATTCATGATTGCATAGTGAATTTCTTTATTCTTCATATATATCCCAGGTTTTTTTGTTAATAGGCTGGGGTCAGCTACTATTTGGTGCCCCTGAAGCAGACAGGGTTAGGGGCCTTGCTGAAGGGACCAACAGTGGTAATGTGGCAGAGCCGGCGCATGTATATACTGTAGCTAATAAAAACAGAGGGAGAAAGCAGACAAGAGGGTTCCTGACATTTTCTAATAATATCAGGCATAGTGCAAAGGTCGACTTCGTCAAGGTACTCTTCTTCAACCAAATAGACGCATACTGAAACCTGCTGTATCAGGGAGCCTAAATATGCAAGTTTGCTCGGGTACGGAGCAATATTACTAATGTGAATGCTGGTCAACCACCTTAACTGTGACAAGGAATGCATGGGGCGGTGGTGGCTCAGTGTGTTAAGTCCCTGCGTCACTGATAAAAAGGTCAATGTTCCGAGCCTCAGCTCCGCCAGATCAACTTCGCCACTGGAACTCCAGGCCAGTAAATGTATTAATTCTAAAGTAATGGTAGTTAAAGTTGTTTGGAGGCGCTGACTGCAAATTTTCGCCTAGTGCAGCAACAGATTCTAGAATCGCCTTATGATTAACAGGAAGAAAGAGGGACAGGAAGCCTGTGGCCACCCAATAAAACGCCTGCCCATGAATGACTTTGATACTGTCAGGATTTAAACACAGAATTTCCCAAGGTTTGGTCGCTCCACCCAAAAATCTTTGTTCTGTTTGGGTTTTGAAAGGGAACTGACACATTAACAGAAATAAAACATGCCTCGGTTCCATTATGTTATCAGCGTTAATCACCCAAGAGAAGAAAGGAGGCCATTTACTTCCACTCATGTAGAGAAATCTTTCATGCGGTGCTTATAGAGTGCGGTTTCATTCTGACGTCATTCTGACGCACTGTCTGTCTGTCTGGGCGTCTCACTGTGTGTGTCTGTCTCGTTATCCTCAGCTCCAGGCGAAGTCTCTCAGCTAAAGATGGAGAAACCTGCTGAGTACGGCGAGGTGGTGATTAGCTGGCTGCCCCCTGTAGGACACTGGGAGCAGTACAGCGTGGCGCTCCACAACGGCAGCCAGACACTGTTTAACACATCCCTGGGTAAAACTGAAAGACGGTTCAGGTTCCCGGGGTTAAAACTTCATCCTGGCAGAGTTTATAAAGCAGCAGTGAGTGTGGAGAACATGGGGCAGACCAGCACCGTCTACTGCCCCGCAGAAATAGGTAGTCCATTTTATTTGATTGTTTTACTGTCTAGTAATTTATTAAATCCTTAAAACCTACTGTAATATTCCACCATGGACATGATGAGCCACTGAGAACTGTTTAGATTTTATCAAAAGTATAAAATAAGGAATAGATTAGAATAAAAATTGGATTAATACTTGTGATATAAACTGCATTTTTAAAAAAATATAAAAAAAAATATTTTTTTTATCTGAAAACTATTTTTAATTTTTGTGTGTTATATGGAGGTTTATATGTTGGTATAGATTTTATTAATAAAATCTCTTGCATTGTGAAGCACTTTAAGCTACATAATAATAATAATAATAATAATGATAATACTACTACTACTACTACTACTACTAATAATAATAATAATAATTCATACTTCATACTTTATATTGATAGTATAATGTGATATAATATAATATAATATAATATAATATAATATAATATAATATAATAGTACTTACATATTTGTTACTATTATATGAGTTGATCAAAGACATAAAAATTAAAATAAAATTAAAATATTGTTTTAGGACTATGTTTTAGGATTATAATATAAAATATAAATTGTTTATAATTGTAATCGATTTTATATAAATACAATATATAAATAAGTAAAAAAAAAAGTAAAAAAACAAATAAATAAATATGTTTTTTTTATATAGTATAATCATTTTTAACCAGCATTTTAATTACTTGTAAAGTTATTTATTAACATTTTATTTGGAAGGATCTCACAAAGTAGTGAAAAGTGAAAAAAAGCTTTACTGTAAATGTGAAGAAAAAATCTTTTTACTATTGGAGTAGACAAAATGGAATAAATTGAAAAAAAAATCTTTTTCAGTCTTTTCAAAAGTATGGCATTTGGTTCAAGCTTGGAATGACTTCTGATCTTCAGATGATATAGATCTGCCTCCCCTCTGACCTCTCTCTCTCTCTCTCTCTCTCTCTCTCTCTCAGGTCCACCACCTGTGTCACAGCTACACATCCGTCATGCAGACGAGACGTCCCTCAGTGCCTTATGGACCCACAGCTTTGGCTCGGGGTCTCGTGACGGCTACACCGTCAACCTTTACTATGACACCGGTTCCTCCCCCATTCAGTCAAGAAAGCTATCCCGGGACATGAGAGAGTGCACATTTAACGTGCTCATGCCTGGTCGACTGTATAAAATAGTGGTGATGACCACGAGTGGAGATCTCAGCAGTTCAGCTGAAGTGACAGGAAGAACATGTAAGGCTTTACCCTGGGTAGAAAACATCCCATCATAATGGGGCAAATAGAGCGTGGTGTATGAATGGTATAATAATAATAATAATAATAATAGTCAGGACAGGTTAGTCTTTATGAAATGTTTTGGGCATCAATGTGTAATTTTTGGTTAAAAGTAATTATTTAGTAACATAGTAAGCCAGTGTAAGGATCTATCCAGTAACAGAAACTTCAAAGCACTTTTGTAAATCGTTCTAAACGAAAGCGTCTGCCAAATGCCTACATGTAAACGTAAATGTAAAAGTCTGTATCTTCCTCCTCAGTACCTCATGAAGTCACCTCTCTGAAGATGAACAATATGAGAACCACAGACTCTCTCAATGCCACCTGGGACAAGCCTCAGGGAGACCTCGACTCCTATGAAGTGCTGCTGATATACAATGAAGAGCCTGTGTATAACCTCAGCGTCCCAGCTAACACCACCACAATCCACTTCCCGCGTCTCAAACCTGGGGCGCTGTATAAACTGCTGATTAGCACGATCAGCGGTGAGCAAAGATCCAAGCAGATGGAGGCCACATGTTACACAGGTACCTGCTTTACATTAATAATAATAATAATAATAATAATAATAATAATGTTTGCATATACAGTGTATAAAGAACAAAAACCATGGATTACATGAAACCATGAACCCATAACTAAGAACATATTAATAGTTAATATGTATTCAGCCAAAACACAGTATTAGTGCTAATTTGATTATTTTTAAATGTTATACATATAATACCGAAAATGTGTGTGGTCAAAGAAACTACTTCTGAAGTTTATGCAACATGGAAGTGACCACTCTTGCTTCCCTAAAAATGTGTTAACTTCAGCTGTTTTGAAGAGATGATGTTATATGAGCCCCCAAAATAGCCATTTTTCTGTGTTATCTGTTTTCTGTGTAATCGCTTCAAACAATAATCATATTTCTTTTTAAGTATTGATATGAAAATTGGTGTAAGCATTTAGAAGCATATGACATGTAAAAATAGTTGCTTTTATGAAAGCATTTCGGTTTTGGGGAAAAAGGTTTAAAAAGCAAAACTGTAGTGTCCATAAGCATGTCAAATTCATGTTGCAATATCATAATATTTTGCATTTTCAAATAAACACTTTTTCAGGTTTATGTCTTGAGTGATAAGATTTGAAAGATTTGAATTCAAATTATATTTAGCAAGTGTGTTTCTTTTCATCTGATAAAAATATAAATGTATATTTTTGACAAAAAAAAACAAAGCATGAATCCGGAGATAAATAGTATTACCTTTTTTATGAGAAATGGTGTTATTTGATCATATCTGATCATTTACTTTTTTTCACCTACTGTAGGTGACACACTTTTTAGCACCGATACCATGTTTTGCCCGATTGCTTCGGAAATAACAAACTTGTACTGTAAATGCATTAAATCTTATTAAGTACAAAAATCTATATATTAACATCCCATTAATAATGTAGTACGTAGTGCTCATGGGTAGCTCTCTTACCAACCATGCTGAAGGCCCGGGTTCAAACCCCAGCCACTGGATGCAGTGCCGGTCCCAAGCCTGGATAAATTGGGAGGTTGCATCAGGAGGGGCGTAAAACATGATGTTGATGATGTTGTCCTTGATGGGAGCCTCCAAATGACTAACAACATTTAAAAGGCTAAGCATACTTACTTTCAATTATTTCCGTGACTGTTTATACTACTTTCATTATTTAATGAGTTTAACCTTTTCAGTAACAATTTACGAATTAACCAGTGTGTTAATAGCTATGCATTTATTATTTGTAGGATCTGCTGTATGAATATACATTACCACAAAGGTCATCATTGAATTTATAGATAATAATGATCAGATATCACCTGGATGTTCCATTATCACAATTTCTCAACAATGGGGCCTTTTCTGTTGTTTCGCACCTCCCGGGTTGTGGGTTCGAATCCCATTTTTGGTCTTTGTGTGTGGCGTTTGCATGTTCAAAATTCTCCCTGAGCTTAGTGGCTTTCCCCCAGGGGCTCTGCCAGGTTTCCCCCTGACAGTGCAAAGACATGTGGTGTAGGCAGTGTGTAGTTTGTTTCTGCACGTATCTGTGCCCTGAAATGGGTGGGACCTTGTGCCCCGAGTATCCTGAGATCATGAGGCTCCTGGCCCTCTGTGCAATTGTTACTACACTGGACAATCGGTATAGACAATGCACTCATGGCTGGATCCACAGCAGCAGGTCAAATGTCTCACTATGTGAACAAAAGTAATGCTGATGTTTCTTTTTTTCCCCCTCTTTGGATTGAGTTTTATCTCTGTATAAACTCTTTATTTAAGGCTAAGTGTCTGGCCTAATAAGAACTTAAACGAAATAACGGTTGGCCTGCGTGAAATTAATCATGTGATAACATCGCCGTAAAACAATAGCGCTGCAATACAAAGGGAATCTGAGGAATTTCAGGAAGCTGTGCATAGAGGAAGAAAGCAAAGAGCTTATCAAAGTCTTGTCGGCCGGACCCAACTGTTTTCCCATGGAACGGAGAGGCTATTTTCAGCGATGGACTTCCAGCGTTAATGAACTCAAGTAGGAGAGCACGAACAATGGAGTACACCACTGAGACTTTCAGACAACTTTCTACTGAAATGCAGCAGATTAAGTGCAATTCGGTTTGGGGGGGGGGGGGGTGTATGTTGTAGGAGCTACCAATGTTATCAAGATTGTTTACACTGTTTTCTTATCCTCTTTCTAATGCTGTTGTCTCTTGTTTGTCTTAAAGTACCAGCAGCTGTGGCTGAAGTCAGAGTCACGAATGATGGACGTTCAGATTTCCTCAACGTCTCATGGAAAGCTGCACCAGGAGATGTGGGCAACTATCAGGTCAGCCTGAAATATCGTGAGAAGACAATGTACACGCTCAGTGGGACTAAACTGAGCTCTGAATTCAGCAGTCTCGTGCCTGGACGACTGTACACCATCTCCATTAGCACCTGCAACGGCAATTTCAAGAACACCACCGTGGTCCAAGGAAGAACGCGTAAGTTTACTCGGACACACTTTCAACCCATTGGTAATGAACTTGTATACACTATATGGACAAAAGTATATGGCCAAACCTGTTAAATATTGAATTCAGGTGTTTCAAGCAATCAGACCCCCTTATCCCCAGTGAAGGACAATCTGTATGCTTCAGCATACCAAGACATCTTGGACAATGCTATTCTTCCAACTTTGTGGCAAAAGTTTGGGGAAGGCAAGGGAGCAACTCTATATTGAAGTAAATGTATTTGATAGAATGTCATTCCAGCTTTTGCCAAATACTTTTGTCCATATAGTCTATTTTCGTAGCTGATCCACTGATTAAAATAAAGCAGCAAACCGATCTGACTCTTCATTAGTGCGTCGCAATAACAATCAATATACTTTATTGTTTTATAATCCATTTGAATCTCCTCCTTAATCCAGAACCAGCTGCAGTGCAGAACACCAATGTCATCAATTTAGGCCAGGAAACTATCCTGAAGGTCTACTGGAACCATGCGGCTGGAGATTATGATCATTATAACGTTGAAATCCTGCACAACAACACAATCCTTCAGAACCAGACGGTGGAGAGAGGCAGGAACGAGTGTGTGTTTAGTGATCTGGTGCCCGGGCGACTTTACATGGTCACTGTCAGCACCTGGAGTGGAGAGTACGAGTCCAGGATTTCCACTGAAGGCCACACACGTGAGTGACACCATCCATCCATCTGTCCATACATCTTTTATTCATCTTTCCATCAATCAATCAATCCATTTATCCATTTTCCAACTGTGTATCATCCAGCACATCAATCCCAATTTGTCTCATCTTATCTCATCCATTCATCCATCCATCCATCCATTCATCCATCCATTCAACCATTCACCAATCCTTTCATCAGCTAACAGTCTATTTATCGATCTGTCCATCCATCCATTAATCCATTTACCCATGTAACAATTCATCCATCCATCCATCCATTTATTCATCTTTTCATCAATCGATCCATCTATCCAATTTTTCCTTCTATGTTTCATGTGTCCACCTGATCATTCATCTTTTTGTTTCTCTTGATACAGTACAAACATACATACACACGCAACTGTGTATCATCCAGCACATCAGTCCCAATTTGTCTCATCTTATCTCATCCATTCATCCATCCATCCATCCATCCATCCATCCATCTAACCATCCACTCATTCAACCATCCATCCATCCATCCATCCATCCATCCACCAATCCTTCCATCAGCTAACAGTCTAATTATCGATCTGTCCATCCATCCATTAATCCATTTACTCATGTAACAATCCATCCACCCATCCATCCATTTATTCATCTTTCCATCAATCGATCCATCTATCCAAATTTTCCTTCTATGATCCATGTGTCCATCTGATCATTCATCTTTTTGTTCCTCCATCTATTTTTTAAACTTCCGTCCATCAATCTTTTCATCTATTCAACAATGCATTCACACATTTTTTTCCCCTGCTTCCTGTCGACACTTGTTACCATAAACTACACAACAGTGTCCCCTTGTGGTACAGAATATAATGTTTCTGCTAGAAGAGGTTAGTACAGTATAAGATCTGAGTGGGTTTCAGGTTATGATTACATTCCTGAACATAAATCATAATAATGAATCACACGCCTGGGCCTGAATATCGCCGTATGTGTTCATGGAGTTAAAAGTAATGCCAGGTGTAAGATTAAGAGCCCTCATGTCCATGCATCAGGTTTGTAGTCTTACACTAGCCGATTGATTTTGTTACATTTTACACCTAGAAGTATGTTGTATTATTTCACTAAATCTAACATTAGCCCTGTTTGCTCTACAGACCCTGCTGCAGTACCTTTGCTGACTCTGTCTCAGAAAGGAACCACTCACCTGTGTGTGAGCTGGACCTCTGCACCAGGAGACGTGGAGCGATACGAGCCCCAGATCCTGTACAACGACACCAAAGTTTTCCCAGCAGCCAGACTTAAGAACACGGCACGAGAGCACTGCTTCTCTCCTCTCAACCCAGGATTTCTTTACAAGATAGTCGTCTCCACCGTCAGCGGGTTGTTCCATGACAAGGGCATAGAGGGCCGCACCGGTGAGAGACACGCCTATGCATTGTGAATTGTTATATACCATACTAATCAAATCATAAGATTTATCTATTAATTTTCAGAATACTGTAAATAAAAATTTTCCAGCCTCACTTTGTCACAAAAAGCAAAACATGCGAAAAATGAATATCTTCCCCTACAGCACCCAGCCAGGTTAAGAACCTCCAGCTAGTCCCTGGGACCCTCAGTGGCAGTCTCAGGGCGTCCTGGAGCGCTGGCCCAGGAGACGTGGACTTTTATTCGGTCTTCCTGTCCCAAAACAATCATTTAGAGAAGTACAAACGTGTCCCTAAGCAGGGGAACATGACATCCTTTGAAGATCTCGTACCCGGGCAGTTGTACACGGTTAAAGTACAGGCAGTGAGTGGAGAGCTGACTAACGACAGCTGGGTCAGCGGACGCACAGGTGAGACGTAAGAAATGTTGTGTCCATAAGTGACATTGTAATAATAATACTAATCATAATGGCGGCACAGTGGCTTAGTGGTTAGCACTGTCGCAATACACCTCCAGGGTCTGGGTTCGATTCCTGCCTTCCCCATGCTTTATGGGTTTCCTCACGCAATGCAAAGTCTCGCAGATTAGGCTACCTGGCTTTCCAAAATTGCCTATAGTGTGTGAATGAGTGTGTGAATGTCTGTGTGCCCTGTGATGGATTGGCACCCCATCCAGGGTGTACCACGCCTCGTGCCCTTAGTCTCCTGGAATAGGCTCCAGGCCCCCCGTGACCCTGAATACAGGATAAAGTGGTATAGACGATGAGTGAGAGAGTGCGTGCTAATAATATTAATAATAATAATAATAATAATATTCTACAATAAGGTAAAGGCTAAGGAAAACATTCTGAAATTAAATCATAATTATCACCTGCACTTGTCTATGGTTTATCAGTCCCTCCACCGGTGAAGGGCCTCCAGGTCGGCCGAGAGCAGACCACACACAGCCTGTCTGTTAACTGGGATGCGCCAGTGGGTGTGTACGATGGCTACAGCGTCCAGCTTTTGGATGAAAATAAAGCCCTGGTTGGCAACGTTTCACTGCCTGCAGGCGTCACACATCACCTGTTTGAAGATCTGGTCCCGGGAGGAACTTACACAGTGCACCTTAAGACCTTCAGCGACACCTCTTATTACAGCAAGGGTGTCATCGCAGAAGGCCACACATGTACGATTATCATCATCTTCATTTCGGGTTTAACTCAGAAATAAGTGTCACATGTCTTTTCTTCTTCTGACATACAACAATATTTTTTCCTTGTCGTCCCCAGTACCAGCGGCGGTAAAAGCTCTCCATTTGACTTTCAAAGACACCACTGAGCTTGTGTTCGGCTGGAACGTGTCTGAAGGCAAGGTGGACTCCTATGACCTCCGGTTATACACCCAGGAAACAACACCTGTACATCTCGAGAAACACAAGATGGTGGGTGAAAACGAGACGAGCTGCGCTTTCCCTCACCTGCTTCCTGGGGAACTCTACAAGCTGGTGGTGATAAGCAGGAGGAAAGGAATGAGCAGCGAGTCCTCTCTGCTGGGGCGCACAGGTGAGACGCATTACATCTGGTGAGGTGCATGAGATCCTGCAGAAACAGTGTAGTGGAAACAACTCAAGAATTCCATCGAGGTTTTGGAAGGGATTTGATTGAGAGATACAACCTCAAGACGGTATTAAACTTTGAGCCTTGAGGTGGATGGCCTACTGTAGAGTGAAGAGTGGGCCAGGGGTAGCTCAGTGATTAAGGCATTGGACTACGGTTCGGAAGATCCCAGGTTCAAACCCCACAACCACCAAGTTGCCACTGTTGGGCCCTTGAGCAAGGCCCTTATCCCTCAACTGCTCAGATGTATAATGAGATAAAAATGTAAGTCGCTCTGGATAAGAGTGTCTGCCAAATGCCTAAATGTAAATGAAAGAGCACCCCAGGGTCTAGTCCGCAATAGAGTTCCAAGGCCACGGTGGGAAACGAAACAGGACTTTTCTGATTTTTCAGCTGTCCAGAGATGGTCCTGCTGGAACGATGCTGAAAGCATTTCTAAAAAAAAATCAGTTTAAGGACTGGAGCGTAATTTAGGAACATTTGTGCGACAGATCAGTCTGTCACTCTTAAACCAACGCACTTCTCCTCTACTCACGGAGTCGAGACAGTACACATTTTTAATTTCATAGCTCAGTAAACACTATCTAAATGCAAATGAACATCAGGTCATTAACACAAAACTATTTACTTTCCAGTAATTTTTTCTTTCTTTATATATATATATATATATAAGTGTTATGATTTGCCATTTGAAAATAGATTTTCATTTCTAAAGATTATACAGGAACAGCGTTAAAAAAAAAACACTCGAATTTATGACATAAATGTGTCAGGATTCATCCTTTAGAGTAATTAGAGACAAGATGAAGTGCATGTGTAATAGGATGTGACTTCATAAACACACTACTGTATTCTCTCCCTCTCTCTCTCTCTTAGTTCCTGCCCAGGTTCGAGACTTGCGGATTGATCACGAGGGTCACACAGACACTCTGTTGCTGAACTGGAGACGAGGTCCTGGGAAACTGAGCGGCTACAGGGTTTCTCTGGAGGACTCTGGTCAGCCGGGGCAGAAGCAGAGCAGAGATCAGCCGGAGCAGAGACTCGGACCCGAACACACTTACACCATGTTTACAAACCTCCGGCCTGGTCGCTTGTACACTGCTGTGGTGCGCAGCCTGAGCGGAGACCTGGCGAACAGCGTCTCTGAAGTGGGCCGTACAGGTTGGTATAACCAGTTCAAGCATGGCACTCAGTAAATAGGGAAATAAAATGAATATTCATCAAGAATGAGGTACTTTGGGAAGTAAGTAGTGTAAGTCATTAAAAAAAAATACATGCTTGTCTGGGATAGATCAGGGAATGACCATATATGGGCATCCATATACTGTACGTTTGCCTTTGTAATGCATATACTGTATTATGCCAGTTCAAAAAGTGTATATTTGTTTAGGGATTTGACTTTTAAAGATTCGCTTGATCTCTTCCCAGTTCCTGAGCCGCCCACGTCTCTGAGCATTATAGATTGGCAGAATGGCACGGTGGAGGTGATGTGGGAAGCTCCTGCGAATGGGGACTTTAATGAGTTTAAGGTGAACTGGGTGCCACGAGACGCCCTGAACATGTCCACACTAAACCAGATGCGACGCATCATTTCTGGTCTGGTCCCCGGCCGGCTGTATAACATCAGTCTGTCCACTGTGTGCGGGGGACCATCAGCGCCTGTTACCATCAGCTCAGCTATTCACCACCCCATCCGCACAGGTGAGTGCACACACACACACACACACACACTGAAGTAGAAAATGATACACGGGGTTTAAGTCAAACTGGGACTCCTGATGAAATTTCTTAAAAAGTGAAAATCAATAAATAACTTGTCACCAATCATGCACCAGCACCATATGGACATTACAGGGGCTGTACCTCAATTCAAGCCATTCGCACATATTTGGGCTAATAATGGAGTTCCTGGGGGGCAAGTGCAATCAAAAGTCCTGGTTTGACTCCCTTCGTAATATGGCTTTTCTTTCCTAGTCTTTTAACCCATAGGTGCAGCCACAAGAGGGCATGTTTAACTGGGAAAGTGCACGTGGCACCATGTGGAGACATGTTTCATTGGTAAACAATGAAAAGTTTTCGAATGTAGGTCGATTTAAGGAAAGCTGCTTTAAGGAGTTTGTTGTTCATTTTTAGGCAGAAAAATAAAGAATTAAAGTTTAATATGGGTTGCTGGGTTTTACAGCGCACATTTTTATGCTGACCCAATTTCTGCAGAACTTTATTTTCATAAAACCCAACGTCTGGACCACGGCATGAACTAGCTGCAGGATGCCAGTGTGGCGTCCTTATACAGATGGCGACTCCAGTTTATGTGTGTGTAAAGGTTTTGTGATGTTCTAAATAAACTCTGTCCAGACTCTGGGGAACTGGACTTGGAACATGATAAGTTCAAGCCCAAGAAACAGACTTAGTGATCAAGGTCCAGGAGTCCTGTCCCAGATTTCAGAAATGATGTTCTGTATTTTTTATTTTTTTTTAACTTGCTGTGAAGTTGTGTTTAAGGAGCAGAAATCAGGCTGGCGTCTGTGGAGCGCAGCGGGTGCTGGATAGCGCCTTGTTTGTGTCTTGGCCCCAAATGAAGAAGCATACTGTTGACAGAAGAGCTCATGTTTTATTCAGCGCAGTAGATCCTCGATGGTTCAGCTGTGGAGAGGAAAAGAAAAAAAACAATACACTCTGAGTGTGTATCATAATGTGGTCTAGTGGGTTGAAGACGGATCGAGTTAGATATAGTATTAAACCTGTCATATAGTTAATGAGATACACAATGTTATTCTTTTGTTGTCAAGAAGTCACCCTCCTTTTTTTTTCACTGTAAATTTTTGCATTATTCATCCCGGCATTGTGAAAAGACAATTACTGTCATTACTCATGGAGAGTCTTTTGGTTCTGATCGTGCCTCACTTCAAGCGTTTCACTCCTGCTGACTGAACTGATTTGACTGATGACTGGATAGCAGACAGATCTTACAGAACTCGTCTCTCTAAATCATCTATTCATAACCGGACGCTGTTATCAATCCCCTGGGCCAAGGAACGCTACATTGATCCAAAGTTCTCACCGGATCAATGTTCGGGTGATTTCGCTTCAGAGTTGCGAATGGACTCGACTGGAAAGTTTTAACCCATTCATCCATTTCGTCTTTTCCTTCTTCTCCTCCCTGGTTTTGATTATTTTTTTTCTATGATGCTCTTAAACATAAAGACCACTAGAGCTTAATGAAGTGCTTTAAGTGGGTGATCGAGGAATGACTTCTCGCTCTCTGCAAAACGCAATGACGCTCCTTAATTATTCCCATCTTTACACTCTTTACTGCAGCATGCTGAAGACTGATTGGTAAGAGCAGATCATATTAATCAAGCTCTTGGACATGGTCCATGTTAGGCTAAACCGCTCTGCGTTGTCACCGCTGGTGTTTACGCAGCCCATGAAGGAGAAATCCTAAATTTGCTGGAACAAATATACTAAACTCATTGCTTAAAGACTTCATCAGCATTAACTTTAGCTTTGGCAGGGTCTAGGTTTGATTCCCGCCTCTATGTACATGGAGTTTGCATGTTCTCCCTGTGCTTGGAGGTTTCCTCCAGGTACTCTGGTTTCCTCCCACAGTCCAAAGACTTGCAAATTAGGCAAATTGGCATTGCCAGGAGTGTGTGAATGAGGGTGTGTATGTGTGTGTGCCCTGCAATGGATTGGCCCCCTGTCCAGTGCCTCGTTGCCTAAGTATCCTAGGATAGGCTCCAGCCCGCCTACAGGATAAGCAGTATAGCGATCTTTTCTTTTTAATTCAATTAAATTATGCACGAATATCCATGATTTTTTTTTTTACTTTGAAAGGTGCATGAAGAAAGATTAGCCTTTCAATAATAAGGTCTCTAATGGTAAGGTAGCCTTTTTGTTTCCCTGTTTGTTTTACTTGTGTTCACAAGGTTCTGCTCCAGCACTTAACATTCTCTGCTACATTGACTTACAAAGCTGGTGGGGAAACTGGCTTCAGTCCTGGAGGCTTGATTGTGTTTGGATCCATCTGTCAGTCGTTACATATTACAGTCACAAAAAGAGCCACTGACTGATACGAGGCGTATCCAAACACCAACAAGAATTCCGGCCTGGAAGTCGGTTTTCCAAACAAGCTTTCTCGTTTCTCCCTTTTTCTGACGTAATACAGACCTATACAGTACATACAGTAGACCATAGATTAAAGCATTCCTTTTTTTTAATCATGCTCTAAATACCTTCCTTGTTATTTGTACCAGGACAAAATCAGGTACTGTAGCTTTAATCGTGGTGTAAATCTCATCTTTCCAAACTTTGCAATCTTCAGCTCCAGGACCAGTCCGGAACTTCCACTGCCATCCCCACAGCTCGAAGTCTCTCTCGTGCTCCTGGAATCCTCCAGCGTCTGATTACAGTGCTTATTACATAGCCTGCAGGAGGCACGGCTCCAAAGACCCCGTGTACAATTACACACTGAGCGCTCAGACCCTGAATCAGCACTTTGACAATCTCGAACCCTTCAGGAACTACACCATCTCGGTTACGGTCATCTCCGGAGACAAGAGAGGAGCGACTGTGCAGTACAGCACCTTCACCATGATCGACCGTAAGTTCCCCCTTACTATAAGTTAACACTTACCCCTTACAGTGAGTTATTCTTACCCCTTACTCCCTACGGTAAGGTACCCCTAACAAAAAGTCACTCTTTACAGTAACTTACCCCTTACAGTTAGTTACCGCTCACCCCTTACATGAACTTACCATTACAGGATCTTCTGTGTGTAAAGTCACACCCGTCTCTTCACACAGTACAGATATTTATAGAAGACTTAAACAGCATCTGGACTTTAATTGAATGTAATTAACTGTAAGTAATTCACTGCATAGCTACAGTACACGCAGGAGCTTTCAGTTAGAAGACTCGTGGTGTTAAAAACGTTAAAAAGTGAAATATTAGCTACAAAAGCTTCCTTCAAGTTTCACATTCTAAATCTGTCAGTGTGATTTATATGAAGAGTTCAGAGGAAAGAAATGAAAAATACGTGTTGAAGCTGGGCGACGCTGGAGTGTGTGTTTATAGATTTCAACTTTAACAGCTTTCCAGCGGCATTGTAAAGGAAGGAGGTGAAAAATGTCCTATAACTGATGCACATTCCTCTCCGTTTGGTTGATTAAAACCATAAACATGCTGATGTCCTTTTCCTTAAAACTCAACAAGCAATCAAAGCTAAACTTTGATTTTTTGATTTTTTTTTTTTTTTTAATTTGGCCTGTTTCTTCCTCTACGTTCAGGATGCGGCACTGATACGGTTACAGGAAAATAAACAACAACAATATATAATTATGATAAAAACAGTGCCGGTGCATGCAGGGCCGGCCAGTTCCCTTTGGAGAGATTTAAATTAAATTTTTGTTAAATGCTGTTTCCTTGAACCAGTTTGTCATGCATTTCTTTATTCCGACATTGCACGTTTATAATACAAAGAAATTGGAGTATTTTAAAATTGCAATTAATCGTGATTAATCATAGATTATTACTATGATTAACTAGATTAATTTTTTGATCGATTGACGGCACTAGTTAAATACACCATAGTCAAACATATCTAAGATTAAAGTCTGATTACAGTTAATAGGAAATGAAATTATAACTATAATATCTGTTCATTTTTATTATTCTTTTATTATTACTATACAACTATTATTTTAATATAATATAATATAATAAACCTTGTGGGTAACATATTTTCACTTGTATATCACAGATATCTGTATTCGCAATGAAACTTCAGGAGGATGTATACACACACACACACACACACACACACACACACACACACACTCAGGTCTGGATCACATAACTGCATTAACAGACCAATTAAGGTGCTTTAAGGAGGAAAGTGAGGTCTGAGTCTGACGTTAAGGACCAGTGCAGAAGGACAGGATTGCTCATCACACCTGAGCGGCCGGAACAGACTCCTCCTGGGAGCAGCTCCACAAGCAGACTTGAATAAAGATTCACTCAAATAGCTCAGGCCACCTGGGAGAAGGAGCGAGCGAGCGAAGAGAGAGGGGAAGTGAGGAGAAGTCAGTGAGTGGAGAGTGACAGAAAGAGGGTTAGACGACTGCTGGGAATTGGGGTGTTTGAGCTCATCAGCCTGGAGAGGGACAGCAGGGGAGAAGACGGAGGGCAGAGCTAACAGAATTAGACCGGTTGAGACAGAGCCGCATTAGACCACAAATCCTCCAGATGGCTGCTGCACAAATGTGGAGCAGATTTACGGCTTTGGCGTCTGTGTTTAATGTCCTCTTTTACACAAGAGTTTAGTAGCCAGATGTGTGCCTTTAATATTTAATCTTCAATTGTAATAACACCAGAACAACAAGGCTGGAAAGAGGATTAATAATTTAAAATTTTGTTCAGAATACCATTTTTCCTTATCTTAACGTACATATCTCCCATTACATATTAGCATTCATTTGGAAATGGCCTGAATGTCAACTAACCTTTATAGATTTTGATCCTGACCCACCATCTGTCCTCCAAGCCTGCACATTTCAGAAAATCTAATAAATGTAAACCTGAAGGTTGCAGGTCACTTTATGAAGGTGGTTATGTGTGCAGGGCCGCCGGTGCCTCCACCCACAGTACGCATCAGTGAGAAAGCAGCCCACATCACCCCCTCCACCATTTTCTTCAAGTTCAACTGTAGCTGGTTTAGCAACACCAACGGGGACATTCGCTACTTTGCCATCATTGTAGCCGAGGCTGATGGTATGTCTACATACTGACACTTGTGTAAATGTTGACTGTTCTTTACCAGTATGATATCAGTTAGTACATAAGATAATTACAGTATACCTATGTTACTAAGCATAATAGATTCATCAACATCAGCTAGCTAACAAATTGTAGCTGAGTTGGTTATGATTTAACCCCTTAATATTCGATTTCATTTCTCATTGAAAAATGTGTCAGATATAACCTGATTGAGCCATCTCTACCATTAGGTTGAGGTAGCTACAGTATGTAAAAAAAAAAAACATTACATGCTGTAGTGTTATTGTACACTGTAGTGAGCCTGTCTGATTACTCTGTAGCATACAACGAAAAATGAAGTGTGTCACAAATGCAGCATTTCTGTTACTTTCTGTGTATTTGTAATATTTTATTGAAAAAAGTGTTGAACTTAACCTACGTAATTGAGCCATCTCTACCATTCAGTTGAGATCCACGACAGTATGTTAGAATCAATTCAATGTTGCAGTGTTTTTATATAGTATGCCTTTTTAAATACTTTATAATATTCAGTACCATGTAAATTAAGTGGATCTAAAACATTTGTGCTATTACTTCAAGCAAATCTTGTACTTTTACCATAAAGTGGCATCTCAACCGTTTGGAAGTGATGTCCGTTTTAAAAAAAAAAAAAAAGGAAATTGCTGTTATTGTAGCTGGAAAAATGTTTAGTTTTTTTTTCTACTAGGGATGATAAAGGGTTATGGTTTTAAATTCTTTTCTGAGCACTTGTAAAATCAGTGTAGTGGTGGAAATTATACGACTACAGTTCAGAATTTTACATTAATGAATAATGCTGTACGTAACACTTTGAGCTAGTGTTCGACACACCATCTTAAGATGTACTTCAGATGATATCTTATAATGTGCTTCATCCAGGCAGGAAACGTGCTTGTTCATGATTAATAATGGCAGGTGAGAAGCTGAACCTGAAAAACACTCCAAGACCACACAATCAAAGTGAATGTTGCTATTATGTCTGCTTATATACAGTACACAGTACAGTCACTGGTTACTAGCAATACAAAATGGAATTTAGATTATATAAAAAAATGTACAAACCTCATATTGTCTATAAACTCAAGCTCATGGCGATTCCCAGGTACGGAGGCCGTGTTACCAGAACACAAGCATCCTCTGCCGTCTTACCAGGATTACAAGCTCAACAACTCCGTAGTGGCTTACCAGACCAAGCCATTTCCGAGCCAGTGTGGCGACGATCCAGCCACCCGCTCACCGTTTGAGATCAACCTCGGAGCCGGGATGCACAATCTGGGAGGAGCTTGTGAGCAAGACGTGGAGCACAAACAGCAGGGGAGCTATTTCTGTGATGGACCCTTAAAATCCAGAACAGCCTATAGGTAATGTGAGCCTTAAATAATGCATGAAGCATTGGTGTGTTTAAGTACTTTTAACATCAGCACCATAACAGCATTTTGTGCAACGGTAAAGGTTAATAGTGCATTAAATCATTCAGGCATAAAGTGTAAAATCAATCCCAGGTTCTGTAGATGGGTTATATTACTCAATAACTGCATGCAAATGAAAATGAATTTTTTATTTTCTTAACTGAAATGATGAAAAAAAAACCTGTTCTTGAACTTGATTAGACCTTGACACCTCAGTCAGAAATGCATAAGATGTGCGTCATCATGTTCTTTGTTTGTACAGGCAGCCTGGTAAAATTTAGTACAGTACTATCTCTTTTTTAACATTGTAAATGTTTGTGGTTTGTTCCAGGCTAAGCGTCCGGGCCTTCACTCGGCTCCCCGATGACGAGAACAAGGAAATGTCTCATCATCCTTTGTTCAGCGACACCTACCTCTCACTCCCACTATGGACACAAGCAGGTGAGACCCGAATACACTCCAGCGCTTCCTTTTCCTCATGGCAGAGCAGCAGAACTTAACGTAACTCGCTCGTTGTTCCGTTCAGAGCCACTAGGAGGCGTCGTGGAGGGCATCAGCGCCGGCCTGTTTCTCATCGGGATGATGATCGCTATAACCGCCTTACTGATCTACAGGCAGAGGGTCCGCAAAGTGTAAGCGTGTGCACCCAAACACGAACACACACCGACACAGGCGCATCCATTTCCTGCTGAAGGGCAAGCTATTAGCACTGGTTAATGAGGGGACTAATGTTAAAGAGGAACAGGAAAGCTGGGCATCTGGAACACGCAGATAATTAGATGATGCAGCGAACGAGAGTTCCAGCTCCTGCTCGCTAATTGAATCTGCCTAATCGGTTGCGCGGACATGATACTTATTCTCCGGGTACAAACTGAACAGGTTTTCAGGCTGTATATCAATCAATCAGTTAATAAATAAAGTAGAATTTTACAGATAACATCTAGGACCAGCTTGTCCTTTCTTTGCTGTGCTGAAAATTATTCAACATTCTAACTGCAAAGTGATTTGTCTAAACACTCATGCGATGGAGCTCCTTTCTGTCCAGACATGTCGAAAACCAAGCAGGCAAATAATTAATATAACGTGTGTTAAAAATAAAAATAAAAAAAGTCGGCCTAAAACATTTCATCTCTTGAAATTCCTGCAAGATTTTGTAAACTTCCTCCCTACAGATGAGTCTCTGGCAATCTTTAAGCAATGACTAAGGACCTATATATTCACTAGGTTCTTGAAGTAACCCCCCCCCCCAATTCCTACTTTTGTACCCAAAGTACATTTTAGAGCACATACTTAGTATTTCTACATACGTAAAAAAAACAAAACAAAAAAAAAAAAACTAGTGGTGCAGTACTTTTACGTTTTGTTAACCAAAACGTGGTATCTTTGGTAAAACGTGTCTCAACTAAGTGGAAAATTATATTTTCAAATAGGATCATATAACACCATTTTTCATAATATTTAAGGCTTCTTACAGAATCTCACAATCCATGCTTAGTTTTTTGTAAATATGCAAATATTTTTTTATTTTTATCAGATAAAAGAAACACCTTTGCTAAATTCTGTACAATTTCATGCACTTTTACAGTATGTAGTGTCAGTAACCCTTTATAATTCAAATCTTTCAACGATCTTAACTGTAATTCAGATGAAACTTTGATAATTTAGATTTCACATGAAAAGACAAAAATCTGAAAAAGTGTATTTTTCTAAAATGCAAAATTGTTAAGATATTGCAACATGAATTTGACATGGTTACGGACACTACAGACTTTTGGCTTAAAAAAAAACAATAAAAAAAATTGAAGCAACAATTTAAGCAACATTTTTTTTTACAGGTCATATGCTTTTAAAAGCTTACACCAATTTTAGTATAAATATTAATTAATTAATTAATTGATTAATTACTTATTACTTATACTTATAAAGAATATGAATAATTTGCATTTCATTTTAGGTTAAGCAAAATTGGTCACTTGCACCTTGCATAAACTTCAGGAGTAGCTGCTTTGGCACACACATTTTCTGCATTATATGTATAACATGAAAAAAATGAAATCAGCATCACAGCAATACTTTGTTTTGGCCGAGTGGAGTAAATTTTTAGGTCAGTACTTACTGTATCCATGTACTGGAGGATTGCGTTTGTGTACTTTTTCCACCTTTGTAGTATCTCAACTTTTGGAGTAATCATTGTTTGATTAATGAGACGATACACAAGTTTGCATTTAACTGTTGGTTTGTTCCTGTGTGTGGTGTGTGTAGAGCGGTGCAGGAGAGCCCTCTGGTGAGGATGAATATGTGGAAGGAGGTCCCCACCTCAGGGATGTACATGGGGGTCAGGAGGTACGGGATGCTTATTTACATTAGTTTCATGAAACTAATGCCTTACAAATGTCTCTATTTGTAGTCATAATTGTTTCCAATAGTTTTCTCATACAGACAGTAACCTTTGGTAAGAACTGAAGGTGATGTAGACAACTGAAAGCTGAGTCATGTCTCTTAGGTGATTCAGAGGTCTTAGGAAATAAATCTATCATCTTTATTGCTGGCAGCTTTGGAAGTTAACTTGGCTTGATATATTGGGCTCTGAGACAAGCCAAAAAAAGACCTTTATAGCCAGTGTTTAATTTGATTGGGAATCGGATGATTCGACGTTTATGACTCACCTGGGACTCTGAATGCTGCCTTCTTTAAGGAAATGCTTCCACTTAGCATAAGGAGAACGATCAATATGAGAGTGCTGTGGCTTCTGAAGGCAGAGTGTGTGGTCTCTTATAGTCCCAAGTCGTGCGTGGCTGATTGGTCTTTCCAAATTGCCCCCTAGTGTGTGAGTGTGTGTGTTGTGCCCCATCATGGGTTGGCACTCCATCCTTGCTTTGTGCCCTGAGCTCCCTGGGAGCCTCCATCCACCGTCCACAGGATAGGCAGTGTATGTGCCTGGATGTCATGGATGGATGGATGGATGGATGGATGGATCTGTATACATGTTTTATTAGTTCTGTCCGCTTTAGGAAACATTCTACAAGTTTATGCTCACGTTTAAGACCTTTTCTACTAGCCATGATGGATCGAAGAAAACGTGACATTCTAGCCATATTACAGCATGGATTGATGAATAGCCAGAAAGATTGAGACGTGCTTAGAGAGAGAGAGAGATGTCAGCTGTCCAAGTTATACCCATGCAATGTTTACACACTGGTTATTCCTATCAGTGCGAGCTCTTACTCCTGGGCCTGATGTAAATAAATTATTGAAAGTGCTTACACTGAGCTTCGAGTCGATGCCTGATGAACAGAGACAGCTTGCGAGATTAATTCAGGGCTGTAAAGCGGCAGACTGAAACAGGCTAGACCAGGCGAGCAGCCGTAAACCCAATTTAATGACGCCTTTTTTCCCCTTCTTTATTGCAGCAACCGGCGCCTATCCAGGTATGAACTTTCCTTCACCTTAATATGAACAAACGTCTGCAGATATTGATGCATTTTTAGTTTTAGTTTTCGATAACTGTCCCGGTGTGTTTGATTAGCCCTGTCAAAGCAGCATACTTCGAAGCTCATCTCGGGAAACTCCAAGCCGACTCCAATTACCTCCTCTCGGAGGAGTTTGAGGTAACATTTGTTGAGTCTCATGACCTGACATTTGACTTCTAGAAATCTAGTCTACTCATAGCTTTTATCACGCAGTACTTATGCTCTGTCATGTGCTTATCTTTGCGACAGGATCTCAAGGATGTGGGACGGAATCAAGGGATGGATGCTGCACGCTTGCCCGAGAACCGCTGCAAGAACCGATACAACAACATCCTGCCGTGTAGGTTGGCTTAGAACTGTTGGTGTGAACTGATACTCACTCTCTCGTTTATTCACATCGCTATTGGAAGTCAAGACTGACCGAGAATGATATTGTTCTTTGCAGATGACGCGACCCGTGTGAAGCTCTCGTGCTTAGAGGACGACCCGTGCTCGGACTACATCAACGCCAGCTTCATCCCAGTGAGATGATTTTACTTGCTCTTCATAGGTTTGATGAAAGGAGTGTATGGCTATGTTCACATTTCAAGACACACCGCTAAATTTTTTGGTCAGACCCGATTAACGTCATGTCAAATCGTAGTTAAAAGTGACTTTTATCAGACTGTAAAGAAGAAAGGGGAAATGTCGCATAAATTCGAATCTGATCTTTCTCGTTTAAGTCACATATACAGTATATAGAGGCACTGGTGTCTCAGGGGTAGGTGTTTCACCTGCCATGTGGAAGGCCCGGATTCCTAGCAAGTGTCCACTACAGTAGATGCAGTGCTGGTCTCAAGCCTGGATAAAATGGGAGGGTTGCATCAGGAAGGGCATCTGGTGTAAAACCTGTGCCAAGCTTGTATGTGCGGACTAGATGGTGATGATAAGTAGCCTATTATTGCCTTTGAGGTCAAGTTGCAACTTGTAATTCTGACTTTCCTGTTTATAGCATGACGGCAAATCAACATGTGAAATCAATGTAGCTGTAGGAAGATGTACATTGTGAACTTCTGCTAAGGCTAAGGCTCTAGGTTGTTAATTTGAGGATTTGGTTGCTAAATTGAAGAGAATCCGGGTTCAAGCCCCACCCGAGCCCCGGGTTCGTTGCTGGGTTGTCAAACCCCAAACTACCCAGCCACTGCATGCAGTGCCGGTCCCAAGCCCGGTTAGAAAAATGGGAGCATAAAACCAGCGTAAAACCTGTGCCAAGATGTTTCCCTTGATGGGAGCAGCCGAAAGAAAGGTTCAGTTTCTAACCCTTTTGGCTTTAGATTAGTTAGACACAGTACTCAAACAACCGTACTTATAACGTTTTTCAAGAAGCTAATCATCGAAATCGTCTGAATCAGCAATGCTAGCAGACTAGTTTGTTGCTAAACTCCTCACTATGATCCACTGTTGTAGCCTTTTTTTTTTTTTAAGAATTGTTGCCTAAATGTTTGAAGGTCACTGGAGTAGAACAGAACCTGTAGCCACTTAAGCCTCTAAGTGTAAAAGTGCTCTTAAAGTAGTGTTTTAAGAGCTTAACCACTTAGCATGGCCAGAGCATCAGAAAAAACGCAGCAGCATGGTTAGGAAGGTTTTAGTCTGTATGCAAACCTTACACATCGTCATGGATACGCTAAGTTATGGAAATATGTTTTTTTGCAAATAGTACCGAACTGTCTACGTAACCCACAACCAAAAAGCAGAACAAGCAGCGCACTTCATTCAGCCTATCCAAATAACCCGAATTATTAACTCTTACTTTTATTCCTAGATAACTTCTATGCTATTATTTTTAAATAATAATAATAATTAATATTATTATTGAACATTTTTTCGTGTTCCAGGGCAATAATTTCAGGCGGGAGTACATCGCCACGCAGGGGCCGCTCCCAGGCACCAAGGACGATTTCTGGCGCATGGTGTGGGAGCAAAATGTGCACAACATCGTCATGGTGACGCAGTGTGTGGAGAAGGGCAGGGTGAGTAGCTGAGAGAGAGAGACATCAGTGGTGCCATAGAAACATGCACACACACACACACACACACACACACACACACACACACACACACAGCCAGGGGATATTAGTGACTGATCATTAGCATAAGCAGGCAGGGAAAATAGAGCTGGTGATTATGGAGTCAGAGGGGTCATATGGACCAATTGAGAAGCGACGAGTGTTTCTGACACGTGCCTGAAAGTGTGTGTGTGT